>NC_046172.1:69944727-70061253 GCF_011064425.1 Rattus rattus
CGAATGGTATACATCTTCTTTGCATGTTACAACTTTTATCTTCCCTTCCCATTATATTTCCATCAAATCTGCTTCATATTTCAAAACCATGTAAAAAGTATTATATATGTATATATGTATATTTCATTTCTAATTTGACATTGCAAGATAAAGTTTAGATGCCAACCTAGTGGTAAATAAAATCTAAAGAATTGATGCAATTTGCAGAATAAATATGCTTATAAATTCATGTTAACTAACAACTGAGAAATATTGACAAGCCAAGAAGGACAAATATGTTTTTTTACCAAATTAAATATGGAACTAATACTTTGATTACTGAATTTTTGGACACTGTCAACATCAGTGACATTCAAACTAGTTGGTAAGTACCAAACCAGTGTCTCTGTGTAACTCTCATGTGAGTCATGCTGCTGTAATATTCCTAAACAATAAATAACCATTTGATTTCAAGGACACCATGGAGTTCTCAAGTAGCAATGCTTTTTTGGTGGAGTTTTCATTCATGGCAAATACTTTCATATCTGAAGGAGCTCACAGTGATGAATGTAGAAAACACTAAACTATGTGTCTGTGATTGCAGTCCAAAAATGCCATTTATAGAGGCCTAAGGCACAATAGCAACTTTTATGTCACAGAACATATGATGACTCTACCTACTGGCATCTCCACATATTACTCATTATGCAATTTAATATTTAATGTTTTCTAATACATTACATTATTGTAGTGTGACCTGTCTACCCATGCCTAATGACATACTATAACAAAAGAATGCTATTGACTGCATTTAAATTTACTTTTTTTAGAAAAAAGAAATTTCTTCTCAGGGTAAAAATTTCAAGTACAAATATTGAGAACTATGATATTACTCTTATTCTATGCTATGTGGTTTTACCTAATACCAGGTATAGAAAATTTCATTTTAATGGTTGTTAAGGGAAATCAAGTGTCTTTTAATTAGTGTTTTTCACTGCTGTGATAAATACCATAAGGAAAAAAGTAATTTTAGGAAGAAAGGAATTATCTGGCTTATACTTCCACATCACTGTTCATCATCCCAGGAAGTCAGAAAAGGAGCTCAAATAGGGCAGGAACCTGGAGGCAGGAACTGATGCAGAGGCCATGGAAGAAGGGTGTTACTTAGTGATTTGTTCCTCATAGCATGCCCAGCATGCATTAAGGACTACCAGCCCACAATGGGCTGGGTCCTCTCCCATCAATCACTAACTAAGAAAATGCTTTTTCATAGACAGGCATTATAAAGTTGATGTGAGAATGTATTGGTATGCTCACAGAAGTACAGAAGTTATTAGTGATCAGCCACTTATGCCTGAAAATAGAGTGGATGTTTTTAGCCTCTAGATACATGTGGTCCATTCAAAAAATATTCAACCCTTTTGTAGTAGCACTGAAGCTCCAAGACTTTAACAAAATGAGCAAAAAGATACTCAAATGAGTTTTATAGATACTGAATTTTAAATATTGCAAAAACTTTATAGTACAATTAAGTCTTGTTTTAAACACTTAAAATGTTTATAATATCTATGTATATAGCATGCAATATTGTATTGTATTGTATGTATGTCTAACAAATGTGTCAGATCTGGGGAAAATGCCTTACAGGTCTGCCTACTACCTGATCTTATGGAGACATTTTGTTAATTGAGGTTCCTTCCTCTTATATAACATGCAATTGTCTAATCTTCCTATAAAACTCTCCAGCAAACCAAGTGGCTTCCAAAGCTACATAGACTTCCAGTGTAGCTCTTGCTTGTCTCATAGGGATTGAGGTTGAGCCTTTATTCCTAAAGACACTTAGGACACAGACTTTGATGATTTGAGCTAGATCTCAACTGCAAGCCTTTCTTTCAGTCTAGCCTCCATGGTACCAGAAAATAATATGCAAGCTGTCAAGGTAGAGAAGCAACTAAACAGTGCTATCCAGCTGAAATGTCTGTGAACCATAATAATATCTAGCATGGCATGAAACCACTATAGGTTTAATAAATGGCATGCACATGCCAGTGGCAAACAACTGCTGTATAATTGGATGTGAGGCCCACTTAAGAAGATGGAAAGCATGTCTACTACTGGAAATCTACAATCTTCCTAAAGACAGTGGTGTCATGAACATTAGAAATGAATCTACTTCTATGACTTTTCTAGACCAGCATCGTTTATTATTACATTCTAAAGCTCATCATCACATTCACAGAATAAATGTGGCTACCACCTCTTTTCAGAGGAATCATGCTTTTTATGGCAAAGAAAAAACAGTGTACATAATGCAGAAAACAATAGATAATGGATTACCCAGCTCAAGTGGATACATCTGTATTATCTCTCCATCTATGACTCAGGGAACATTGCAGAAGAAGGAGACAGAAATGTTGTAACAAACAGAATACTAGGAAGTGTATGCTTGTGTGAAAGAGTGATTGGGGTGTGTGTAGAAACAGTTTCTTCTGTGAATAGCTACATAAACAAATTGGAAATATTAATAACAATTGAGATATTTACACTCCTTGGTTTCCATACTAGATAATGGATTGCAGGTAAATAATGACTTCCAGCAAAAGGAGAATAAGCCTATTCCATTGGAGAGGTCACAAGGATGAAACTGTCCAATACAAAATGATCAGCCCTGAAACTGTATATACAAAAGCCTCAAAAACAGACACAAAAATATGTATTTATGTATTTGTATATATAGAGAGTATCTTAATCTCTGCACAATGTCTGGCTGTGGGCCTCTGTATTTTTTTCTCATTTGCCAATAGAAAAAGCTTTTCTGATGATAGCTGGGCAAGCCACTAATTTATGAATCTAGCTGAATGATATTTTGCAACCCCATAAGAACAACAATACCAACCAACCAGAGCTTCCAGGAACTAAACCACCATCCAAAGAATACACATGACACCAGCTGCGCATGTAGCAAAAGATGGCATTGTTGGGCATCAATGGGGTGTGGGGACCTGGCTCAATGCCACAGTGTAGGAGAATGCTAGGACAGGAAGGTAGGAAGGAGTGAGTGGGTGGATAGAGGAGCACCATTCTAGAAGCAGGGGGAGGGGGAATGGAATAAGGGGTTTATGGATGGGAAACCAGGAAAAGAGATAACATTTGAAATGTAAATAAAAAGAAATATCCAAAAAAAGAAGCCATTTTCTTATTACTTTTTTTTATTTTTTAAGAACAGTAGCTTTTAGCTTTACTCTAGATCCCTGGGCTATCCAGTTTCTAGTTCTTGGTCACCCAAGTAGTGTCAATCTTGTAGAGCAGGCATTAAGTAAAATTAGATATTGGATTGGTACTTCCTACAAACTATGCCACTACTATTATAGCATATCTCACAGGCAGAATATCATCATTCTTTTAAGAAACAAGTCCTAAAGTCTATTGGGTCTTTGTAGAAACAAAATATAAAAACTGACTACTAGTCAGTTAGCCATGATGTAATATGACCTGTACTTAAAGAACTGTGTTAATCTAATTCATGAAATCATATTGTCAGAATATATTACATCTCACCACCTCATCATCAAATAGAATCCGTGTGTGTGTGTGTGTGTGTGTGTGTGTGTGTGTGTGTGCATGTGTGTCAGTAATCCTTCTATAGATTGGTTCATATATATGATTAGACTTAGTCATGTAAAAATATATATGTAAATTACACAAAGAAACTCTCATTTGCATGCCCCCTGTGATGGTTAATTCCAGTTGTCAACTTGGAAAAAACATGAAGTCAGCTGAGAAAGGATTCTTGATGAGGTGGTCTGTGGGCATGTTTAGGAGTCCTTTAGTAGGGTTAATTGGGGTGTAATGGCCCACACTTAATGTAGCCAGCACTATTGCAGGGTCTCGGTCTAGAACTGAACAAGAAGAAGAACAGCTAGTCACAAGCATGTGTTGATTTCTGCTTCCTAACTATGGATACAGTGTAGCTAACCTACCAGGTTCTTCCTTCTGTGACTTCCCTGTCAGGATGGACTACAACATGAAACTGGGAACCCTTTCTTTTACAAGTTATTTTTGTTGTAATACTGTATCACAGCAACATGAAATAAAAAACTGTGACACCTTCACAACTTCTTTTCTCTCACTATGGGAAAATCTTATGCTTATTTGGCAAAGGAAGAAAAGATATTCCCCTTATTTTGTTGTTGTTGTGCTTTCAATTCATCGATGTGTGAATACATATAGGTGTGGGAGCATGGAGTTTGAACCCAGGAGATCTTTAGAAATCTGTCTACCCAAGTCTTTGCAACACTGAGCTCGATTAACCTGGAGCTCATCAAGTAGACTGATTAACAACCTCCAGATATTCCTTTGTCCCTGCCTCTACAGCACTGGGAATATAAGAACACACAACCACAGCCAACATTTTGATGGGATTTGGATATCAAAGTCATATCCTTATTTGATCTCAGGAGATGGTTCAATGACTAAGAATGCTTGCTCTTTTGACAGAGGACATTGACTTTTTTTTGTCTAACACACATTTGAAGCTCACAACAGCATAAAACTAAAGCTCCAGGGAAACTGATGACTTCCTTAGGCTGCTATGGACACTCAAACACATGAAAATATACACATACATTTAACAAAAATAAAATACTTTAGAAGTTATTTTACTTTTTGTGGTGGGTTGAATGTGCTTGGTCTATAGGAAGTGGCACTATTAAGCGCTGTTGCACTATTGTAAAAGGTGTGGTCTGTTAGAGGAAGTGTATCACTGTAAGAGTGGGTGTTGAGGTCTCTATGTTCAAGCTCTGGCCACTGCGGAAAGAGAGCCTCCTCCTGTCTGCCTTTCCAAAATATAGAATTCTTGGCTCTTCTAGCACCATATCTTCCTGGATGCTCCATTCTTCTCACTATGATGATAATGGACTGAACCTCTGATACTGTAAGTGAACCCCAATGAAATGTTTTCTTCTGTAAGAGTTGCTGTAGATACAGTGTCACTTCACAACAATGAAACCCTAACTAATACAGAAATTGGTACCTAGGCTCTTGCTGTGATAGGCTTGATAATGCTTTTGTTCAGAGGAATTTGGAGACATTGGAAAGCAGTAGAATGCTTTAAGTGGGACTTAATGGGTTATACTAGTAGAAGCATGGAAGATAATTGTGCTGAGGGTGATTTAAACTACGGGAGACCTTATCCAGAGGTTTCAGAGGAGCAGGCTTTTCGTAGGTGGCCTTCTTTTGATATTTTAATGAAGAATGTGGCTGCCTTTTGCCCTTCTCTGAAGAGTCTGCCTATGGTTAATATGAAGAGGTTCAGATTTATTACATTGAAAAAGAAAGTATAAAGAAAGTCCACCATAGACTTTGTCCTCTGATTTACTCTCATGAAGAGTGTTTTGATTAGGATTAGCAAACAAAGAAAAAATGTATGGTTCAAAGAGTGAAAGAGAAACAGGAAGTGGAATGAAGCTAAATTCTATGTTCAAGCATATTAAATGGAATTAAAAGAGTGATGACCTGAGTGGTCCTACCTAGCTAAGTTTAACCTTTATCATGACCTGGTTATTGTCTTCATTTGGACTTTTAATCTGTGATGAACAGCAATCCAGAAATAAAGGGTATACCTATGATCCAAATCTTGAGGCTTAATGGCCATGTTTATAATGATTTTGTGAAAAGGAATTAAAGTAAAGCTTAGGTCCAGTCATGATGGTACATGCCTTTAATTCAAAGAGAAAGAGGCAAGCAGATATCTGAGTTCAAGGCTAGCCTGGTATACAGCATGTTCCAGATAAAGAAAAGCTTATGTCCAGGTGTGGTGGTACGCAACTTAATGCTAGCACTCAAGAGACAGAGGCATGCAGATCTCTAACTTCAAGTCAGTCTACAGAGTAAGTTAGAGGACAGGCAAGATTAGACAGGGAAGGAATTGGAAAACAGAAAGCTGGTGATGATGTAATAGAACAAGGGGAGGGGCATGTTCCAACCACAGCAAATGGTGTAACTCAGCAATTTCAGCCATATGTCTCTGTCTTTATAGTCACAAGAAGAAGGGGTTACTGGAACAGCTGATGCTGGTTAGCTGGAGATAAGAAATTGCATCACTAAGGTAAAATCTTCTGGTAAGTGTTTTCTGAGAGCATAAATAAGCTGTGTTCCAGAGATATACATTGTGCTGGCAATTAGACTTGGTAATATGTAAGAATCACCCAAGTAGTACTGGTTTTGAAGGCATGAAGGAGTCATGAAGAGCAGCTGAGGCTTGGCACTGTGAGAGGCCAGGAAAAACCATTGATGAAAGCACAGCAGCAGTTGTAAGGTCCCCGACTGAAGGAGTCATTTGACCAAGTTAAGGCTAGACACTTTGAAGGAAGCCTATGAGAGGCTATTGACGATTCCTAGATGCAGCAGAAGACGCCAGCATACTGGGGATGCCAGTACTATAGGATGACCACCAAGAACAGCAACAGCAATGGAAGGGAGTCAACCAGACCCTGAGCTACCCTTTTTCCACACTGGGAGGAGCTTGAGCATAGAGACCTCAATATCCACCACCACAGTGACACACTTCCTCTATCAAGGCCACACCTCTTCTAATGATACAACACCTTCTTGGAATGCAACTTCCCAATGGGCAAGCATATTCAAACTACCACATTCTACTCCTAGGCTTGTTCAAATACATGAGCCTATGGAGGCCATACATTACCATAGCATAATGCAAAATACATTTAGTCCATCTTCAAAATGTATCATAGTCTCAATAATGTTTAAAATTACAAAGTTCAAAGTCTTTTTTGAGATTAGTGCACTCACTTAACTGTAATCTCCAATAAAATAAAAATTAAAAATCGTCGCAAACTTACAACATCATATATATTACTGGATCAAAGAAAGATAGAAAATCAGCTGGTCAAACTCCAAAGTCTGATCTGTATATCTTATGTCCAACTCCCTTTAGGTTTGCTCACTGCAAAACAATTCTTTTCTTGGGTTGGTTCTACTTTCTATTGGTAGCTTTCTTCAGCAGATATCCCATGGCTCTGGTATCTAATATCTTGGGGTATCCAGGGAAACTTCAACTTTACAACTTCTTGTTCCAATGTCTAAGATCCACACATGATCTTCTGGGCTCCTCCACAGGGCTTGGGTCCCATCTCCAGCTCTGCCTTCTGTAGCTCTCTGTGCTCTGCTTGACTCTACCCCACTGCTGCTGCTGGTCTTGGTGGTCCTTCCATGGTATTGGCATCTATAATACACTGGAGTCTTTAACTGCAACTAGGCTTCACCAATAGCCTTTCATAGGCTCTCTTCATGGTGTCAACCCTCAATTTTGTTGAATGACTCCATTGGCATTCTTCTGGCTGCCTTTGGGTAAAGATGTAGAACTTATGACTCTTCCAGTACCATGTCTGCCTGGAAGCCATCATGATTCCTGTCACCATTATAATGGGCTAAACCTCTGAAACTGTAAGCCAATTCCAATTATATATATATTTCTTACAAGAGTTACCTTGGTCTTCCTCCCTCCATTCCTTCCAATATACCCATACTTCCTTTTTTTTCAAACCCGTGACCTCTTTTTAATTATTGTTACATACATATATGTACATATGGTTATTCCTAAATGAGTGAATCTACCCTGTTCACTGCATATAATGTTGCTTGTATGTACATTTTCAGGGATGACAACTTTACAAAGCAAGTTCTTACTAATTGTGCAATCCTCCTAACTCAACTGTCTAATTTACAGTTGTTTTTTTTTTTTTAGGATAAGTAAGTTTTACATAAAAGTATACAGTCTTGGCAGTATAGCAGTTTTCTCAGACATCCCTAAAAACAAGAAAATTTTGCCAATGAGAGTAAGTTGCAATTGTACCTAGTTTTGTACTTTGAATGGAAAGAAAGTGATCATATATGGAATTATACATCAATATAGCTGGTAATTTGGTCAGATGTTCAAGAACATAGCATGAGATTGGAATGTTGGCATACATGAAATTTGAGGAAAAGTTATATGGTAAGCCACTCTGTATGAAAAAACATAGGAAGAACTTAGGCAAGAAAGCACAGCCATAATGCTGGCACATGTGCTGCTAATAGTTCCTCCCAGAGCCAACCTAGAATCTGCTGGCAAGGCTAGCGACCACTGACATTGGATCAGGCAATGAAGCAAGACAGTAAAAAGCAGTTAGCACCACCATCTAGCTAATTGAGAGCCAATTATATGGAAAGAGGGGTGTATAAATGTTTGCCTAGTTCCTGCAATAAATGAGTCTGCCTTTGTCACTTGTCAAAGTCCCAGAGCTGTGCAATTGATTCTGTGTCTTCTTACCATGACCCCTATGTGTCTTGGTCATCATAGAAAACAATAAAAAGTCATAAAAATAAACCTATCTGTCTCAGTTAGGGTTTCCATTTCTGTGAAGAGACACTATGACAAAGGAAATGCTTATAATGGACAAAATTTTATTGGAGTTTTCTTACAGTTTCAGAGGCTGTTAGGGCAAGAACCATGGCAATATCCAGGCAGACATGTTGCTGAAGGAGCCAAGAATTCTATATCTTGATTTGAAAGCAGCCAGAGAGAGACTAGAATTCCATACTGGATGGAGCTTGAGCCTACCCTCATAGTGACAAACTTCCTCCACCAAGGGAACACCTACTCCAAAAGGCTGTACCTTCTGATAGTCTCATTCCCTATGGGCCAAGCATTCAAACACATGAATATATAGGGGCAATGGCTATTGAAGCAGCCACATTGTTCTATGAAAATTAACACCAAAGAATGTTCTTGCCAGAGGAGAATTTTAGTAAATATGTGAGAATAATGTACAAAACTAGAATTCACTCATTCTATGAATATTTGTTGATATCATTAAACCTATTTCTTCAGCTATTCTTTCTTTCATTCAATGAAACATCCTCATGAACAAGGTTGTCATGATATTATGAATGGGAATGATGTAAAGGCTAAATATGTGAGCAACATTCTCTAAAATTACCTCTTAGGTAGTTAGTAGCAAATTAAACACATATACAACCTCTACCTACCATGGAACTAACTAGGTTTTCAACTTTATTAAATCAAATATTCAGGTAACAATATGACTCCAGTATTTCTGCCCAAAATATCATAATTGATCTCACAGTATTTCTTAAGTAGCTGGCATCACAGCATTGCATTCAACATTGATTCATATAAAGGGTGTCACTTGACACCAAAAGGAAGACACACCCATCTTATCATATTTCCCACAATCCTGAAGCCTCCATCTTGAATTTATGATATAATAGTCTTTTGATTACTTAGTCAAAATATAAACCAGGCAGCAACATATTACAGGACTAGAGCTAGCATCTTCTAAATCTCTGTAGTTTGTTCATTAGTGTTAATCTTATGATCTTGTTTCTTCTGTAACAATATCATGGGTTTCAAAATTAAGAAACTAATAGTAGTTATCATTATATAAATTCATCCAGTAGCAAATATTTTCTTCATCATTCTTCAGATTCATACTTGGCTTAACTAGTCACCTTAACAACAAAGAGAGGAACTTGTCCATCAGGACACAACACACTACTGCATTGAACATGAAGTTAAATTTTTATTTAGCTACTTTGAATTAGTCTAGCCTCTGTGCATGAGCATCAAACAAAGAAGAGAGTGATATTCTGACCAAGGTGTTTGATCTTTACAACAAAATTGAAGTTGATTTACTACTTCAAAATGGAGAAGAAAAAGATTATGCCTGTAATATAGAAAATTAGAAATAGACTTACCTAAAGACCCAGAAATACCACTCGAGAATATATCCCAAAGATGCCCCACCATGCCACAGGGTCACATGTTGCACTATGTTCATAATGGCCTTATTTGTGATAGCCAGAAGCTGGAAACAACCCAGATGTCCCATGACAGAAGAATGAATACAGAAAATGTAGTTCATTTACACAATGGAATACTACTCACCTATTAAGAACAAGAACATCCTGAGTTTTGCAGGCAAATGAATGGAACTAGAAAATGGCATCCTGGGTGAGATAACTCAGACCCAAAAGGACATGCACTCACTAATAAGTGGTTATGAGCCAATGGAACAAAATACAGAATACTCAAGATACAGTCCACAGAACTCAAAAAGATCAACAAGCTAAAGATCCAAAATGAAGATGCCCCAGTTCCACTTGGGAGGGGGAAGAAAACAACCACAAGGGAGGAGGGAGGGACAGGGGAGGGAAAGAGGAAGGGGGTTAGGGAAGAGGGGAACATGATCTGGTATTGGGTAGGGGAAAAGGATTGAAGCCCTGTGGGCCAGCAGGAAGAAGGGAAACAGGTGACCTCAGGAGGAATGATGTTGGGAGGACCATATAAAATGTACCAGAGACCTGGGAAGTGAGAGACTCTTAGGACTCAGACACTCAGACGGGGGACCCTAGTTGATATGCTATATGGTGGGGAGAAGGAACTTATTGAACCTACCTCCAAGGGCATCAAATGAGAGATGGGGTTGCTATCCCACAGTCAAAACTATGACCCATAATTCTTCCTGTTTGAAAGAAATGCAGGGATGGAAATGGAGAAGAGGCTGAGGAAAAGAAGTCCAGCAACAGGCCCAAAGTGGGATCCAACTCAAAGGAACACCATTACTGAGACTATGGGGCATTCACAAAAAGGGGCCTGTCATGACTGCCTTCCGAAAGTCCCAAGAAGCAGCTGAAAGAGTCAAATATAAATATTTGCACCTAACCAATGAACAGAAGCTGCTGACCCCTCTGGTTGAATTAGGGAAAGCTGGAAGAAGATGAAGAATAGGGCAACCATGCAGGAGGACCAGCAGTCTCAATTAACCTGGACTCCCAAGATCTCTCAGACACTGGATCTCCACCCAGGCAGCATACACCAGCTGATATGAGGCCTCCAACACATATAAAGCAGAGGACTCCTGGGTCTGTGTTCAGTCAGAGAAGATGCACCTAACCCTCAAAAGACTGGAGGCCCCGGGAAGTTTAGAGGTCTGGTAGGATGGGAACATTCTTGTGGAGATGGGGTGGGGAGTGTGGGGGGAGGCAGGGATAAGGTATTGGATGTGGAATTCTCAGGAGGGGAATAAAATCTGGATTGTAAAAACAAACAAACAAATAATAGAAAATACATTAGAACAACTCATTTAAGATCACGTCCTAAGATTAATGTAGATCAAAAACTATGACAATCAAATTCTGTCTTAATCAGTGTTCCATTGTTGTGAAGAGACACCATGACCACTGAGTTGTGGATTTCCTGGGTGTTTTGGGTTAGGATATTTTTGCATTTTTCATTTTCTTTGACCATCGTGTCAATGTTTTCTATGTATCATCTACACCTGAGATTATGCCTTCTGTCTCTCATACTCTGTTGGTGATGCTTGCATCTATGACTCCTGATCTCTTCCCTAGGTTTTCTATCTCCAGGGTTGTCTCCCTGTGTGATTTCTTTATTGTGTCTATTTCCATTTTTTAGATCCTGGATGGTTTTTTTCAATTCCTTCACCTCGTTGGTTTTATTTTTCTGTAATTCATTAAGGGATTTTTGTGTTTCCTCTTTAAGGGCTTCTACTTGTTTACCTTTGTTGTCCTGTATTTCTTTAAGGCAGTTATTTCTGTCTTTCTTAAAGTCCTTTATCATTATGAGATGTGATTTTAAATCCAAATCTTGCTTTTCAGATGTGTTTGGGTCTCCATTACTTGCTTTGGTGGGAGAACTGGGCTCTGATGATGCCAAGTAGTCTTGGTTTCTGTTCTTTAAGTTCCTGTGCTTGCCTCTTGCCATCAGGTTCTCTGGTGTTAGCTTGTCTTGCTGTTTCTGTCAGTGGCTTGACTGTCCTGTAAGCCTGTGTGTCAGCACTCCTCTAGACTTGTTTGCTTTCAGCTGGATCTGGGAACAGAGAGCTGCTCCTGGGTTTGTGTGACCTGAAGCCTCCATATGGGTCTCTTGGAGCAGAAGAATTGGTCTTACCTCTGCTCTCAGGTGTGTCAGTGCTCCTCGCGACTGGCTTTCAGCTCTGAGCACAGGCAGAAACCAGAAGGGTCCTGCCGTGCTGTGCTCGTAGGTTCCTGTGTCCAGAAGACACTAAATAGGTTCCTCTCAGGTCAAGAATGTGAACAGAAGTGGTGGTCACCCCTCAGCTGTCAGAATTGTCCACACTTCTGAGAGTCCAGTTCTCTCCCCAACAGGGATTTTGGTACAATGCTGTCTTCATTTTAAATTGTTGAATAGTACTCCATTCCGAAACCATATTTTCTATATCCATTCTTCAGTTCAGGGACATCTGGTTTGCTTTCACTTTCTGACTATTATAAGTATGGCTATTATGGACATAGTGGAGCATGTGTCCTTTTGGTATGGTGAAGCATCTTTTGGGTATATGCCCAGAGAGTGGTAAAGCTGGATATCCAGGTAAAACTATTTCCAGTTTTCTGAGCAACCACCAGATTGATTTCCAAAGTGGTTGTACAGGTTTGCAATCCAACCAGAAATGGAGGGTTAACATAATGAAATTGTCTATCTTACCAAAGGCAATCTACAGATTCAATGCAATTCCCATTCAGATTACAGTTCTTCACAGGCATGGAAAGAGCAATTCTCAAACTCATATGGAAAAACAAGAAACACAGGACAGCCAAAATAATTCTGAACAATAAAAGAACTTCTGGAGAATCATCATCCCTGACCTCAATGTATGTAACAGAGCAATAGTGATAAAACTGCATGGTATTGGTACAGAGAGAGGCAGGTTCAGCAATCAAATAGAATCAAAAGGCCCAGAAATAAACCCACACACTTCGGAACATTTAAACTCTGACAAAGAAAGCAAAACCATACTGTGGGGGAAAAAGCATCTTCAATAAATGTTGCTGGTTTAACTGGTAGTGTGCATGTAGAAGAATGCAAATTGATCCATATTTATCACCCTTCAGAAAACCTCAACTCCAAGGAGATCAAGGACCTTAACATAAAACTATATACATTAAATCTAATAGAAGAGCAAACTGGAAATAGCCCCAAACACATTGGCACAGGGGAAATTTTCCTGATCAGAATACCAATGACTCAGGCACTAAAATCAACAATTCATAAATGGGACCTCTTTAAGGCAAAGGACACTATCAGTAGGACAAAATATCAACTTACAGACTGTGAAATGATCTTCATTAACCTTACATCCAATAAAGGACTAAGACCCAAAATATATAAAGAACTCAGGAAGTTAGACTCCAAAAGGCAAATAACCCAATTAAAAAATGGGGTACTGAGCTAAAAAGAGTTCTCAACAGAGTGAATCAGGATAGCTGAGAAACACTTTAAGAGATGTTCATCATCCTTAGTCATAAAATACAAATCAACGCACCCTGGAGAAACCACCTAATACCAGTCAGAAGGGCTAAGATCAAAAATTCAAGCAGCAACACATGCTGGAGAGGATGTGGAGAAAGGGAAACACTCCTCCTTAGCTGGTGGGATTGGAGATGCTGTAAAGAGATGCATGACTTAAAACATATAAAATATTCACGTTGTTATAGTTATTTTTTATGTCAACATGTTTGAACAATGAGATAATTAGATATCTATTTACTCATCTTCTCTGTGTGTTCTACTAGACAAATATCTATCTTGGGACATTCATCTGCACCCCCTTGTAAAAGATCCTTGACTCTTGGTTTGTCAATTGTTTATACATCCTCATGGAGGACTAGAAAGTATCAGTTGACCCTAGCATGAACATTGAGTTGCTCTTTGTAACATTGTGTTACATTTAACTGTACTGGCATGCTATAACTGTACGGGCCTCAGGGAGGAGATAAAATAATTTTTCCAGGAGAAGACTAGTGGAGCAACATTCTCTCTACATGGCTAGAGAGAAAACCTTTACTCTTTCTGGGTAAATTTTTAGGTGTATCCTTTTTGAGGGGGAATACATATACCCCTGGAAATTTCCCTGATGTATGATCTATAAGGGACTCTGTGCTTTCCCAGAGTGAACATTAGCAGAATCATGTCTCAGTTTGTCATTCATACCTTGGCTAAAGGGGAAAACATTGTACTTTCTACCCTTGTGATGGAACTTTAGCAGTACTTGGCATAATTAGGAGGATTTGATAAAACTGCAGATGAGTTGGAAAGAGCACTGATATACATGATGTGGGGAAGGAGATAAGCAAATGCAAAGAAGTTTGTTGAGATGGGGTGGTATTTTCACAAGAAATTTGACCTCATGGTTTGTTCTTATAGGGCTTGTAGGGGCAGTGGCCGAGGCATGGACAGTCCAGACAGTAGTGTGACATGTAACTAAAATGTGGCCACTGAGATAGAAACTATTGGAGAATTCCCAGGTGGTATGGAGTATCATGCTTGATGGAGGGTCTGGTTCAGTAATATGTAGCTCCTTTGAGAACTGCCAATGGCCTTCATCTGATATTACAGACAGTGGGAGTAACACATTAGGGATTTGGGCATCAGTAAGCATGTTCAGAGGCAGCCTGGTTGCTGCTGTGTGTCATAAGAAATCTCTCTGAGGATGATGAAAGAGTCCAGTGGGAATACATTTGCCTATGACTTGCCAGGTAAACTATATAAAAGAGTTTGAGAATAGACATGTTGGCCTGTCATGTTTTTTTTCTTAAATCTAGGGGGCCAAAAGGAGAAGAGGTCCCAGATTGTACCAGTAATACAGAGCCCTTCCAAGGACCCCCAAATCTGGAACCTTCTGTGGAGAATCAGAGAGGTAGGAGGAAGCATATAACCTAAAAGCTACTGCATACATCTTTCTTGTCTAACTGTAGTAAAGAGAAAGCCTATGATCCAGCATACTGGTGGAGGCCTCAGTAATATTCTGGTTCGGAAAACCATGGTCATAAGAGAATATTCAAGTTGTAACTGTGAGCTAGTATAGGAAACCATGGCAACTAAAGAATGTTGAAAATCAAAACTGTTAGAGCTAGGGAAGACGTTCAAACAAGCAACAAAGGAGTCCCTTGCTACCTGGCTTGGGGGTTTATGAGACGTGGCAGCAGATGGAATAAGCTTCAATAACACTTCTGCTGAAGGAGCAGAAAAAATGAGCATCCCTTCTTGAGACAAAGACTTTATAATATAAGGCAGAAAAAAATGATGGATTGGCTCATGTAAACTTTGCTATCTCCAGCTGAAGTACCTCTGAATATTAAGGAATGGAAAACAATAGAAGGGTAGGTCCTTCTTAGGGAACTGGGCATGTGAGAAGCTATATTTAATGCTCAGTTCTCAGGTCCAGACTGCATTGTGATAACAGGAGAACTAAGAAAGAAACTGATTCATTAAGAACCACAGGACTTGTACAGAGCTTTGGAGACAGAGCCTCATGGCATGAGAAGACTTATATGAATTAGGGAAGGCTTTGATCAATCTAGACCAGCATGTAAGTTGTGTGTACAATGTACTAAGCCAAGAGGGAATGAGGGGTAAGGGGTCAATCAAAAAGGTCTTTCTGTATCAACCAAACATGTAGATATGGGTATAGTTATACTGCTCAGAAGTCTCTAGGGACAATGCTAATGGAGCACTCAATGTTCTGTTGGTTAGCCTGTGGGGAGCTTTAATCCATGAGAATAAGACAAACAAGAGAAATAGGTGATTTATATTGCCAGACCTGCAGTGGAGTAAGGCTTCACCAGTCCTTCCTTTGAGAGAGTAGCCAAGGTTGCCCACAGATGAGGGCCATACAAGGGGAAAGGGGGCATACATTCTGCTCCTTTACCACTATGCAGAATACTTGGGTCTTAATGCATATATTGATACCTGATAGCCATAAAAACCATTATTGGGCCAATGGATGGTAGTGGATGGGCATGAGGAAACACAGATAGGTGACTAGGTGATTACACACACACACACACACACACACACACACACACACACACACACACAGAGAGAGAGAGAGAGAGAGAGAGAGAGAGAGAGAGAGAGAGAGAGAGAGAGAATGTATCTTGCTTCTAAAAGAGAATATTATGAAGTCACATGTCCTACTATGACATACCCTAATGATTTCATTTGGAGAAAAGTCAACTGAGAAGTGAAAAGTAAATGCAGCTATTAGGTGGATGGTAGGTTGACAGCCTAAAAAGTTACCCCCAATAGTGCAGTAAGTATCAAACAGAATAGGCTCCCTTGGGATCAAGATGCAATTACTAAAACCATTCAAGAACTCTAAAAAGTAAAAGTCATTCACCCAGCCCATGAAATTTCAACAGTTGGGTGTGGCAAATTACAAACCCAGATGGCACCTGTACAATAAGAGTTCATTACAGGAAGCGGAATAAGCTAGTGTCTTCAAATTTCACAGCTGTTGTCAAAATTGCCCTTCTAACTGAACAGTTGTTGCAGGTAGTGAGGTTTCAAAGGTTCATGTACCTATGGAGTTCAATAAACAATGGTTTTCAGGATCCCCTTAACTACTGAGTTCCAAGACTAGTTGGCACTCACATGAACCAAAATGACAATGGAGCTTCAGAATACTTCAACAAAGTTATCTGCATAGATTCACCATTTGTTGTGGGATGGTGCCCTGGGATCCCACCATATCACTCTGTGTAAAATTGTACTCTATAAGGAGCTTTCATTATATAAAGGATATAATGCTAATGTCTTAGTATTCTGAAGGCTTTGGAAGCCCATCTAGAAGACTTACAAATGCATCTGATAGGGTATGGATAGGAAATCAATCCCCATAAGTATAAGCATTCAAGACAAAAGTATCAAGTTTTAGGAAGTGCTTTAGTCAGGTAGGACATTCATGACAAAGCTACCAAATCTTTTTGCAACAACCTGTGCATATGAGTACAAAACAGCTTTCAGATGTTTTTGAGTCTTCTAGGATATTGGTTAGTTTTTTTATAAACTACTATGTGCATGTCATCCAACCTCAGTATAAACTGATTAATAGAGTTGATATGTGGGATTGGGATGGGAAGACTCCAGAAGCCTTTTAGCAAAGCAAGATACTTGTTAAGAATCTGTTCCCCCAAATTCACCAATGTTTTTTCCTACTAGAAATCACTAGCAGCCCAGAGGGCTTTGTTTGTGACCCCTGACAACAATGATCAGAAAAAAGTCCCAAAGGGTTTTGTCTTGGTCATGGAAAGATGAAGAAGTTCAGAATACAGCCTTAGAAAAACAATTGTTGATGTTATATACGGTACTGCAACAGGACAAGTCCATTATTGGCTCTGCCCCAATTATCATGAAAACTTCATATTCCATAGAGGTAGATCAAAGGCATTTATGCTTTTGGAAAAGAAATACAATACAAGGTGATATGTGTATTTACAGCAGCTAGAGGTAGTATAAAAAACACCAATTACTAATGTGTTATGAACCAGTATTTTGTCAAACCACCAAGCCTCCCCACCTGCCTCCTATTCTTGACCTTCCTATCAAGTTCTAGAAGGAACATACATAATTTTCACTGATATCAGGTACCTGAATAATACCAGAAAGGACTTCAAACATGAATGAGTAGTGGTAGAGACATGAATGAACATGGACACTATGGGTCTAGAGAGTAACCAGTGGGCTTAACTATGAGCTATATGGCTAGTAGTAACCCATGACCATCTATACAGACAATTGTGTGGTATTCAAATATTTTACCATGTGGATGGCCCAGTGGAACTGGGGAAAGTGGAAAGTAGTGGGAAGAACACTGTGGGAACAACAGAAATGGAAAGGAATATACAGAATGCTACAAAAGGAGCACAAGTCACAAGTCTTTTTTTCAAGTGTCGATCTACCACTCTCTGAGTCCCTTCTGGAATCAGGAAAGTGATGACCTTAGAAGATGAGGGTCACCTACTCCCAGGTAAACCTAGAAGCAGACTGCCAGGTTCATATATAGCCTAGGGTCAGCATGGATGGAAAATAGCCAAAGCTGCTGGTGTTACAGTAAATTACTCTATTCATGCATCATACTATCTAGTCCCATTAGGTTTATTCCAATTAGTAGAATTGCTTGATGAATGCAATGATGGTCTGAATGAAAGTGGCCCACATACACTCATAGGGAGTGGTATTATTGGTAGTGTGGCCTTGTTGGAGTAGATGTGACTTTTTTGGAGGAAGTATATCACTGCCGGTAGACTTTGACATTTCAGTTTTATGTATGGGTACAACTGATAATGACAGAGGCATTAATTTCAAGAACGCTGATGTGTAAGCCTAAGCTGAGGACACTCGTATAAAGGCACTTATATCTTCCCTACAACCTTACTATGGCAGGATTAATTGAAAGACAGAATGTGTTGTTAAATCAACACTGCATGGGTAGAAGAAAGTCCTCCAATAAGTTATATGATTACTAAGTGAAAACCCCAGTGCCAGGACTGGGATGGTGTCATGAGTACTATGAATATCAGCCTTTATTGTTGTGTCTAAGAATTTCTGTTTACTGCTATAGATATTTAAGTCAGGGTCCTGAGGATATTTTTTTGTTTCCTGTTTTCTCTCCTTTTGTGTTTTTGCAGGCAAAGAGACATCACCAAATATAATATCTGCCACATTCTGGAAATGGAGCAATGTATCAAAACAGCATGATGATGTGGTCCCTCACTGGAATGGCAGAATATAGCTACTCTTCTATATCATCTTCTTTGGGACTAGGGAACATTTTAGAAAAGAAAGGAAGAAAGAATCTAAGAATGAGAAGAAGCGGTAATATGTGTCATGGCTGTCCTCTGAACCAAGCAACTGACATCTTGAGGCATTAATCTGTGCTACATTGTAAAAGATCATTTCAGCAGTTCCCCAAATTCTGCACCCATATCTCTGTAAGTAACACCTTTCCTATGCTCATTAAGGAAGCTCATTGATTTACCAGAGCAAACTTTGGCAGAATTGTGCCTTTGTTTGTCATTGGGACCTTATTAGAGAAGGCAGACCTTGCATGTTTCCCCTAGGGAAGGAATTTTAGCAATATTGTATCAACTTATAATTTTATTTTCTGTATATTATGGTGTCACTTCACCTTCTAAAACTCTTTTGGCTAGGTAATTACTCCCAAAGCACTTTGTATGCTCTGATGACATATAATGCTTAAAAATTCCAATTGTGACAATTTAAAATTTTGGCTTATTTTCACCTATTTTGGAAATGTTAATAAATCAAGATAATTTTACTGTCATATACTTGAAAAAAAAGATAATCTAAATAAACCATGTCTAAAAATACTATAAACAAGGAATGCAGTTATTGGGTACTTATTAGTTGCAAATGTCAAAAGTCAATTTTATATTTTAGAAATTCAATGGCATGACAATCAACAAATTACATCTGATATATTTTTAAAGTAGTAACACTAGAAATAATCATTGAAAGCATTATCAAAAAATTGCATATAAGGAACAGTAGATTTGTATATACTGAAAATATTCATTTTAAAAATAGATTTCTTGAGAGTTTTCAAGTGTATACGTAATTTATACATGAAAGCAAACTGTACAAAGAAATGTTATTCACAAAATGTGCTTTTCACAATTAATATTTTTAAATATATTGTGTTATAAAATTTTGTGTTTAGGGTATCTGAATTAAAACATATTAAATCCAAGGTAAAATACTTAGCTTCAATCATTATTCATACCAGATTTAGTCTGATGTAAAATATAGAATGCATGAAGTTTGCTTGTAGTGTTCCTATATCCTACCAGATAAACTGCTGACTAACTGGAATTTGAAGTAAACTGACAAGAAAATCTATCCTTTACTTCCAAATTGTGTACATTTTATTATGTAAATTGCCTTTTATATTTGATTAGTGAACATCAATAAGTTTTGTTTGCCTAGCCTTCCAAACTTACCTCAATAGACGGTAACTGATTTGTGATTCTTATGTACTTCATTTGTTTTCGTATGTCTAACTAGTAACTTTTATATACATTCCTTAAAGGTAGAAATTTTTGTCTCTTCAATTAGTTTCCAAGAAAATACTGAATATTAGAATAGATTTATAGTAACTATCATAATTTTAATTATAAATAATTTAATTATAAATGTATAAATAATTTAATTATATATGTATTGTAATTTACTCCATACTATAATAGTAATGAATTTTCTTTTTGTCTTGGAGTTTTAATCAACATAGTTGAAAAGGGAAACTGCAAATAAATATCTAAATAAACAGAGAGTGGGGTATTGCTCCTGACAGAATAGTGTTAATGCTTCATAACAGTAGTTTATATATTATGTTTATTGAGCCTTAAATTATTACTAACAGTTAATAATGTAAAGAAAATATTACTAGAGATTTCAGACAGACTTGAAGAAGGTATCTTGAGCGAAAACACAGAGAGAGGCAATAAATTTGTTTTTTTTTCCAGGTGAGACACAAATATGGAAAATTCCAGAAAAACACTAAACAAAGGGTAAACCTTAATTGTACTAAATATGACTTAAAATGCAATACCAAAAATGATTGAAGAATGCCGTCCTACATGAAATTCCTCTGGATTGATATAGACCATTCTTGAGAGAGGCTCCTGAGACACAGGAAGTCAACAACAGGAACCTCCTGAATTTTATTAGCTTCAAAATGTTCTTACTGAGGTTTACATAAACAGTAATGCCTTCTAGGGAGAGGTGATTGACTGTCCAACCCGTAAGTAATTTTTAGATGAAGTTTTGTAATTCAGCACCCATGCTGGGATGGATTTTTGGTGACATGTCCAATTTTAGTTACCCATGCACCTATAAATAACACCTTTCTCATAATTATAAAAAGAAATTCCAATAAATTCACTGACTGACCAGGTCAGGTCAATTTGGGTGGAGTTATTCTGTCATTAATTCCTTAGCTGCTGTGGGAGAGAGAGAGAGAGAGAGAGAGAGAGAGAGAGAGAGAGAGAGAGAGAGAGAGAGATTAATAACACACAACACAAATGGCTAGTTTTGTTTGGTCTCCTCTTTCCTAACTTACTGTGCCCATTTTAATTTATGTTGACAGATATTTTAAAAGGTATACTTTCATTATTGAGAAATTCTATGGGCCTATGGATATGGTTGAGTTGCCAAATCATGATAATCTGAATTTGAGTCCCTAGCATCCACATGAAAAGATTGTCATTGTAACCTCGGCTCTAGGGATATGGAGTGCAGCGAGAGATTCTTAGAGCTCACTGCCTGGCACATTTAGTTGAACTGGTAACCTCAACCTTTTGAGACTCTGCCTCAAAAGTTAGGATAATGTACAATTAATTGAAGACTTCTGTAGAAGAAACTGCATCTTAATCTAACTTTTGGAATAAAGACTACAGAATAAATCTTTTCTGGAATTGTTAACTAGACAACAGACTCAGAAGGTCTAGGTCTTGAGTAGATCTACATACATACTTATGAATGTATTAATTTCCTATTCAGGATGTTTGGAAAATCATGACTAATACACATACACATTTTGGTACTGAGAATGGTTCTAGAGGAAGTGAAACAACAAGCACTTCCACTGTCTAACTTCCTGAGCAGCTTGGGCTATAAGTAAGTGCTGCTGCAGCTGAAGGAAGTTGATCTTAAAAATAACTTCTTTGATCTTAGACTGGCTGCTGTGTAAGTTCCACATTAAAGTGGGTCATGCTACTGCTGAATTGGAAAGCATAAATATAATGAATAATTACATATAAGGAGGTAGGAGTCAAGTGGTGACAAATGTAGAAGCATTGAAATGTAATGGACAGTATAGTCCAAAATGAACATTAGCATAGATTCACAGAGAGACGTATAGCAATAACTAGTTGAATATGGTGCTTAACACTGAAACAGATGTGACAGTTAATTTCTTACGTGAAATTTATATTATGCATATCAAAATCAAATGACTAAAGGTTATAATTTAGGTGGAAATAGATTGCTACTGTTTTTCAAGTTGAGCAACATTAGAGACTCAGAACCCCTTGAATGGAAAAGATGAGTCCACTAGCAGCAGATAGATGCTGCTACAATGCCAAGAGTTATCCTTCCTTTAGACTGCTGAAAGGATTACACATGGCTTTGTGAGTGTATGACTATAGATTGAGGGAAAGCAGAATATTAGAATATTCAGTAATGATTGAATGATGGTTCTGATTTGAGAACAAAATGTCAGTGTGACCTGCCAGCCAGAGCAGGAGTTTATATAGATTAGGCAAAACATAGACATCCAGTTCCACGATATATTACATAGTACACATAATGGAAAACTAAATCTGTCTTGTTACTGAAACCGTTATAACAGAGTAGACATACAAATATTGTCTTATTTACTGAATTTACATGAGTTACTAAGAGGCCCTTGGGTGCCAGGTGGACAAATGTAGATAAGTAAATTAAGGTCAATTTTAAGACATGTGAACTGTGACCTGGAGCTAAGGCTGTCCCACAGTAATCCATACACAAAACTTGCCCAGAGAAAGTTGGCTCCCAGGAGTGCTGTCACTCCTAAGAGTGAGACCTCCACTTTTCTTCCACTAACTGGCAATGAGGGAGATGCCAGGAGTGCACAGGGCACAGGAAATGGGGAGCAGCCAGGGTCAAAAGCCTTCTGACCTCCATATATGTCCTAGAATTAACCCTTTGACAGAGCACTCCACACTCAAATTGTACCTTGAGAGAACTGGTCTCCCAGGAGTGCTGATATATCAAAGATCACAATCTCACAGACCCACAGGAAGGATGAGCCCCACTCAGAGACAGCAAGACGAACTAACACTAGAGATAACCAGGTGACAAGAGAGAAGAACCTAAGCAACAGAAACCAAGTTTACTTGGCATCAACAGAACCCAGTTCTCCCACCCCAGCAAGTCCTGGAAACATCAACAAACAAGAAAAGTAAGATTTGGATTTAAAATCACATCTCATTTTGGTAATAGAGGACTTTAAGAAGGACATAAATAACTCCCTTAAAGAAATACAGGAGAACACAGGTAAAGAGGTAGAAGCCCTTAAAGAAGAAACATAGAAACCCCTTAAAGAACTACAGGAAAACACAACAAACAGGTGAAGGAATTGAACAAAACTAACAAAGATTTGAAAATGGAAATAGAAGCAATAAAGAAATCACAAGGGGGAGAACCCTGAAGATAGAAAATGTAGGAAAGATATCAGGTGATGGAAGCATCACCAACAGAATACAAGAGATAGAAGATAGAATTGTAGGTGTAGAAGACGCCATAGAAAACATTAACAAAACAGTCAAAACTGTTTGCATGCAAAATGCACAAAGCTCCTAGCCCATAACTTCCAGGAAGTCCAGGACACAATGAGAAGAACAAGCCCAAGGATAATAGGTATAGAAGAGAGCAAAGATTCCCAACTTAAAGATTCCTTAACTTAAATATCTTCAACAAAATTATAAAAGAAAACTTCCCTAACCTAAAGAAAGAGATGCCCATGAACATACAAGAAGCCTGCAGAACCCAAAGTAGATAGAACCAGAAAAGAAATTCCCCCCTTCACAAAGCAATCAAAATACCAAATGCACAAAATAAAGAAAGAATATTAAAAAGCAGTAAGTGGAAAAGATCAAATAACATATAAAGGCATACCTATCAGAATTACACCAGGATTCTCAACAGAGAATAGGAAAGAAAGAAAATGTTGGGCAGATCCATACAGACCCTAAACGAACACAAATGCCAGCCCAGGCTACAATACCCACAAAACTCACAATTAACATGCAGGGAGAAACCAAGATATTCCAGGACAAAACAAAACTTATACAATATTTTTCTACAAATGCAACCCTCCAAAGGAAATAGATGGAAAACTCCAACACAAGGATGGAAATTACACTTGAGAAAAAGCAAGAAAGTAATCTTCTTTAAACAAACCCAAAAGAAGACAGCCACACAAACATAATCCCATTGCTAACAATAAAATAACAGGAAGCAACTAGCACTTTTCCTTTCTATCTCTGATCATCAATGGACTCAATTCCCTAATAAAAAGACATAGACTAACTAACTGGATACATAAACAGGACCCACCATCCTGTTTTGTATCCTGGAAACACATCTTGGGGACAAAGACAAACACTACTTTAGAGTAAAAGGCTGGAAAAAAATTTCCATTCGAATATCTAATAAAATCGAGTTTCAACCAACGTTTATCCAAAAAACATAAGAAAGGACACTTAGTACTAATCAAAGGAAAGATCTATCAAGATGAACTCTTAATTCTGAACATATATGCTCCAAATTCAAGGGCACCCACATTCATAAAGTAGCTTTACTAAAGCTCAAGCACACATTCCACCTCACACAATAGTAGTGAGAGATTTCTAAACAACACTCTCATCAAGGGACAGATCACGGAAAAAGAAACTAGTGAGAGACAAAGTGAAAATAACAAAAGTTATGAACCAAATAGATTTAACAGATATGTACAGAACATCTCATCCTAAAACAAAATAATATAATTTCTTCTCAGTACCTCATGCTATCTTCTCCACAACTGACCATATAGTAGGCTGTGAAAACAGAAGATGATTGAAATAATCCCATGCATCCTATCAGATCACCATGAAATAAAGCTGGTTTTAAATTATAAGAAAAAGTACAGAAAGAGGACATATACTTGGAAGCTGAACAGTGCTCTACACAATGATTACTTGGTCAAGAAAGAACTAAAGAAAGGTATTAAAGACTTTTTAGAATGTAATGAAAATGTATACACAACATATGGAAATCTGTGGAAAACAATGAAAGCAGTGCTAAGAGGAAAACTCATAGTCCTGAGAGACTCAAAAAGGAAACTGGAGAAACCATATACTAACAGCTTGACAGAACAATGGAAAGATCTAGAACATAAAGAAGCAAATACAGCAAAGAGGAGTAGACTACAGGAAATAATCAAACTCAACACCGAAATCAACTAGGTAGAAACAAAAAGAAGTATGCAAAGAATCAACAAAACCAGGAGCTGTTCTTTGAGAAAATCAACAAGATAGATAAACTCTTAGCCAGAATAATCAGAGGGCACAAAGACAGTATCCAACTTAACAAAATTACAAATGAAAAGGGAAACATAACAACAGAAAACTAGGAAACAAAAAAAATAGATCTTACTACAAAAGGCTATACTCAAAAAAATGGAAAATCTGGATGAAATGAACAATTTTCTAGATTGATATCAGGAACCAAATTAAATCAGGATCAGATAAACCATCTAAATAGTCCCATAACACTTAAAGAAATTGAAGCAGTCATTAAAAGTCTCCCAACCAAAAAAGTGCAGGACCAAATGGTTTTATTGCAGAATTGTATCAGACCTTCAGAGAAGACCTAATACCAATAATCTTCTATTCCACAAAATAGAAATAGAAGAAAGACTACCCAATTTGTTCTATGGAGCCACAAATATGCTTATTTTTAAACCATACAAATACCCTACAAAGAAAATGAACTTCCACCAATTTCCCTTATGAATATTGATACATAAATACCCAATAACATTCTCACAAACTGAATCTAAGAACACTTCAAAATGATCATTTACCATGATCAGGTAGGCTTTACTCAGGAGTGCAAGGATGTTTCAATATAAGGAAATCCATCAATGTAATCCCCTATATAAACAAACTCAAGGGAAAAAAAATACATGATCATTTCATTAGATGTTGAGAAAGCATTTTACAAAATTCAAAACCCTTTATGATAAAAGTCCTGGAAAGGTCAGGAATTCAAGGCTCATAACTATACATAGTAAAAGCAATATACAGCAAGCCAGTAGCTAACATTAAACCAAATGGAGAAAAACTTGAACCAATCCTACTAAAACCAGGTACTAGACAAGGCTGCCCACTCTCTCCCTATCTATTCAATATGATAATTGATGTCCTAGACAAAGCAATCAAACAATGAAAGGAGGTCAAAGGGATACAAATTGGAACAGTAGAAGTCAAAATATCACTATTTGGAGATGATATGATAGTATATTTAAGGGACCCAAAAGGTTCCACCAGAGAACTACTAAACCTGATAAAGAATTTCAGCAATGTGGCTGGATATAAAATTAATTCAAACAAATTGGTGGTCTTCTTCTACTCGAAGGATAAACAGTCTGAGAAAGAAATTAGGGAAATGGCACTCTTCACAATAGTCACAAATAACATAAAATACCTTGGTGTGATTCTAATCAAGCAAGTAAAAGATTTGTAAGATAAGAACTTCAAGTTCCTGAAGAAAGAAATTGAAGAGCTCAGAAGATGGAAAGACCACCCATGCTCATGGACAGGCAGGATTAATATATTAAAATGGCCATTTTTCTGAGAGCACTCTGCAGATTCAAAGCAATCCCCATCACAATTCCAACTCAATTCTTCATAGAATTAGAAAGCACAATTTGCAAATTCATTTGCAACAATCAAAGATCAAAGAGAGTGAAAACTATTCTCAACAATAAAAGAAATTCTGGGGGGAATCACTATCCCTCACTTCAAGCTATATTATATATTTATAGTGATAAAAACTGTATTTCATTGGAACAGAGATATGCAGGTAGATCAATAGAATAGAATTGCAGACCCAGGAATGAACCCATACACCTATGTTCACTTGATCTTTGACAAAGGAGCTAAAACCACCCATTGGGAAAAAAGATAGCCTTTTCAACAAATGGTGCTGGTTCAACTGGCTGTCAGCATGTAGAAGAATCCAAATTGATCCATTCTTATTGCCTTGTATAAAGCTCAAGTCCAAGAGGATCAAGGACCACCTTATAAAACCAGATACAGTGAAACTAATAAAAGAGAAAGTGGGGAAGGGATTGGAACACATGAGCTCAGGGGAAAATTTCCTCAACAGAACACCAATGGTTTATGCTCTAAGATCAAGAGTCTACATATAGGATCTCATAAAATTGCAAAGTGTGTGTAAGGCAAAGGACACTGTCAATAGGACAAAACAGTAAGCAACAGATTGGGAAAAGATCTTTATCAATCCTACATCTGATAGAAGACTAATATCAAATATATACAAAGAACTCAAGAAATTAGACTCCAAAGAATCAAATAGCCCTTTTACAAAATGGGCTATAGTGCTAAACAAAGAATTCACAACTGAGGAATATCGAATGGCCCAGAAGTACCTAAAGAAATATTCAACGTGCTTAGTAATTAGGGAAATGAAAATCAAAACAACTCTGAGATTCCACCTCACAACAGTAAGAATGGCTAAGGTCAAAAATTCCAGTGATAGGAGATAGCAAGGATATGTAGAAAGAAGAACACTCCTCTATTGTTGGTAGGATTGCAAGTTGGTACAACCACTCAGGAAATCATTCTTGTGGTTCCTCAGAAAATTGGACATAGTACTATCTGAAGAGCAGATATACCACTCCTGGGCATATACCCAAGTAATGTTCCAACATATACCATGGACACATGTTCCACTATGTTCCTAACATCCTTATTTATATTAGTCAAAAGCTGGAAAGAACCCAGATGTCCTTCAACAAAGGAATAAAAACAGAAAACATTGTACATTTACACAATGGAGTACTACTCAGCTATTAAAAACAATGACTTCATGAAATTCTTAGGGAACTGGATGGAACTAGAAAATATCATCCTGAGTGAGGTAGCCTAATCATAAAAGAACACACATGGTAAGCACTCACTGATAAGCAGATATTAGCCCAAAAGCTTGGAATACACAAGATACAATTCACAAACCACAAGAAGCTGAAGAGGAAGATCAAAGTGTGCATGCTTTAGTCCCTCTTAGAAGGCAGAACAAAATTACTCACAGGAGGAAATATGGAGACAGAGTGTAGAGCATAGACTGCCCCACCTGCGGGATCCATTCCAAATACAGACACCAAACCCAGATAATATTGCAGATGCCCAGAAGTGCATGCTGACAGGAGTCTGAAAAAGCTATGTCCTGAGAGGCTCTGCTAGAGACTAACAAATACACAGGTAGATGCTTGCAGCCAACCATTGAATTGAGAGCAAGGTCCTCAATGGAGGAGTTAGAGAAAGGACTGAAGTAGCTGAAGGGGTTTGCATTCCCATAAAAAGAACAATAATATCAACCAACCAGAACCCCCCAGAGCTCCCAGGGACTAAACCACCACCCCAAGAATACACAGGAATGGACCTATGGCTCCATCTCCATATGTAGCAGAGAATGTCCTTGTTGGGCATCAATGGGAGGAGAATCCCTTGGTCCTGTGAAGGCTTGATTCCCCCTTATAGGGGAATGTAGTGGGCAGGTGGGAGGAAGTAGGTAGTTAGTTGATGGAGCACCCTCATAGAAGCAGGAAGAGGGTGGATAGGATAGCGGGCTTCTGGAGGGGAAACTGTAAATAAAATATATCCAATTAAAGAAAAAAGAAAATAACACCCTGAGTGAGGTAACCTAGTCACAAATGATCATACATGGTATGCACTCACTGATAAGTGGATATTATCTCAAAAGCTCAGAATATCCAAGAAACAATTCACAGACCATATGAAGCTCAACAAGAAGGAAGTCCAAAATAAGGATGCTTCAATCCTTCTTAGAAGGAGTAACAAAATAGTCGTGGCAGATAGAGGGTGGGAGGGACTTGGAAGGAAGAAAATAGGCGGAGAGGGTAATGGGGCGAATGAAGAGACAGGGATGATATACAGCAGGTCAGGAATTTGAACAGAGGTGTGTAGCAATGGGGGATGGGAAACAGGGGTAGCCACCAGCAAGTCTCAGATGCGAGGAAAGCAAGAAAATCTTCCAGGACACAACAGAGATGAAATAGCTAAAATGCCCAACAAAGCAGAGGGAGAACCTGTAGAGATCATATCCAGAATTTAGGCAAGGTCCCCGTTTTGGGAATGTTTCTACCCACTTATCTTCAAAATTTTAACTCAGAGTGGCTCTTGTCTAAGAGTAACATGGGGACAAAATAAAGTAGAGACAGAAGGAAAGGTCATCCAGCAACTCCCTTATCTGGAGATCCAGCCCATATAGAAACACCAAACCCAGACACCATAGCAGATGCCAAGAAGTGCTTGCTGACAGGAGCCTGATATAGCTCTGTCCCTGAGAGGCTCTACCAGGGCATGACAAACACAGAGTGGTATTTTGCTCATCAATCATTGGACTGAGCACAGGGACCCCAATGGAGGAGTTAGAGAAAGGACTGAAGCAGCTGAAGGGTGTTGCAACAATATCAACCAACCAGACACCCCAGAGCTCCTAGGGACTAATCCACCAATCAAAATGTACATATTGAGGGACTCATGGCTCCAGTTGCATATGTAGCAGTGGTTGGAATTTTCTGGCATCAATAGGAGGAAGGGCCTTTGGTCCTGTGAAGGTTTGATTCTCCAGTGTAGGGGAATGCATGGGTGGTAAGGAAGGAATAGGTTTGTGGGAGGGGTAGTACCCTCATAGAAGCAGGGGTTGGGGTATGGGACATTTGGGGTTCTTGAGGGGAAACCGGGAAAGGGAGCTAACAATTGAAAAAAAAATATATATCCAATAATAAAAAAAGACATCTGGACTGATCGTAGAAGTAACAGATATTTGTTCAAATATTATTTAAGGTCTATACTTTGAAATTACTTTGTGAATTTTATTTGTTTGTTTTTGCTTCTTTTTATTGAAAATTTTTTTCTCCTGATAATGTTTCCTCTTCCTTTACCCCCTCCCAGTTTCCTTCTACCTAACCTCTCACTGAGAGTTCTTTCTGTCGCTCATTAGAAAACAACAGGATTCTAAGAGATAATGAAATAAAACATGGTAAAATAAAATATAAGACAAACTAAAAACTACATCATCAGAATTGGACAAACAAACAAACAGAAAAAGCGCAAGAGAAAGCACAAAAATCAGACACCCCATGCTTGGGAAAACTATAAAAACATTATATTGGAAGCTGTAATATAACAGAGATGACATGGTGCAGAATCTTGCAGGCCATGTGAAGACTGCTTCGGTGTTAATGAATTTCTATAAAATTTGTATATGTTGTTTTAGAGGGCCTTGTTGTTTTGGTATCCTGCATCCCCTCTGGATTTTAAACTTTTTTGCCTACTGTTCTAAGGTGTTCCCTAAGTTCTGAGGAGAGGGATTCAATGGAGATATGCCATTTAGGACTGAGTATTCTAAAGTTGCTCACTCTCTATGCAGTGTCTGTGAATCTAAGTATTTGTTCCCATCTGATGCAAGAGGAAGGTTCTCTGATGATGGATGTACAAGGTTCTGATGCATGAGTATAATGAAATATCATTAGGAATCACCTTATCACTGCTTTTTTTAGACTAGTATTATTTGGTTTTACTCCAGGTCCATGGGCTATCTAATCTCAGGTTCTTGGTCACCCAAGCCATGTCAGGTATGAGCTACATGCCATGGTGTGGGTTTTCAGTTAAATGAGATAATGGTTGGCTACTCTCATCAACTTTATGCCACCATTGCACCAGCATAAATTGCAGGCAGGACACCATTTTATATCAGAAGGTTTGTGGCTGGGTTGGTGTTAACATTTCATTTTTGTAGCCTGCACAATACATTTCTTGTACCAGAACACTAGAACATAAGGGTAATGGATCCATGGAAGGCCTGAGTTCAACTTTTCTATGTTTAGTTAGTTACGTAGGCATTGCCCTCAGCAATGGGTCCTTGATTGTTTGCTTTTGGTGAGATTATCTTTGAACATGCAGGCCATGTTTGGGAGACAGAATCAAATTTATTCCATCCATTCTGGCAATTTAAAATGAAGATGTCAATTAACAAACTTACTTTTCTCTGAATAAGAACTAATTATTTCATGTTGGATTGTCTTCAAACTGGGATATTAGCTCTTCCTGAGTCTCAAGCCAATGTACTTAAGTTAGTAACTATTTTACTCTCCCTTTTTGTTCTCAGTCTTGAGATATGGACTAATGTCCCACGCTATCGTCTCGCCAGCAAGAACGCACGCGCGGACACACAAATCCTTCTGCAGCAAAGCGTTTATTGCATCTTAAAGAGGGGGACCCGGGGCCCCAGCATGGCGCGGCTTATATACACCCTAGCGCGGCGCATCCACACTTGATTGGTCGCTTACCCATGATCTCATAGGCACGCCCTGGAGTGGGCAAAGACCTGGCACGAACACACTCTTGCACATGCACACACAGCTAGCTTCCTGAAAGGAAGTCGGGCTGGCGCGGCAGAAGCCAGCGCCATCTTGTAATGGTGAATGCTATCCCGGCTTTCCACGTGGGGCGCAGTGGAAGCCAGTGCCATCTTGTGGTGGCGAATGTTATTTCCACATCTCCCCCTTTTTGTTTTACTAGTATGAGGCTGGTCTAGTCCTCTGCAGTTACGTCCATCTGCTGTGGCTCCTGTCTTAGGTCGTTCCTCTATGTCACAGCCTTATCCGTCATAGGGTAACCCTATTGCCACCGGGCCCCGTGTCTTAGATTGGTCTGTGCATGAGGAAAGTTGCCCGTCTCTGGATACCACAGTGCTGTGTGACAGTAACTGCTAAACGACCTAGGGCGAACTCTACAAAAGAGGCCAGCCAGAAAATGAGTTAGGGGGGAAATCATGATCACCCTATCACGTGCAATGAGGAAACCTCAGCGATGTAGAAGGGCTGATCAAAGAATCATTGAGTCTCTCTCATCCCAGTGTAATGGATCCACAAATCCATGGGGTGTAAGAGCAGAGAACTCAGATGCTGACTAATTAACCAAATTCCAGGGGAGGCCCCTTGTTCAATGGCCACAAGTGCTTGAGTGATAACGACCTTGTCACGTTTCTGTTGAGATCTGAGTTTGCAAACCAACCATAGCATGAACACTAATCCACAGCATAGGGCTGCACCAAACAGAGCCACCCCCCGATAAGTAGTGGGCACCTCATCTGGTTCTCCTCAGCTGCTACCACCAATAATAAAATTTAGAATTCCCAATTGTTAGCAACTACTCCAGAGAGTTCACCCACTGTGCTTGGCTAACAATAGATTGGGGAAGGGTAACTCTAGACACTGTAGACACAATGGCTGCAGCAGTAATGGCTGCTACAATAGCAGCGAAAGTAACAAGGTCTTTCCCAGGACAGTTTAGGATCAGTCATTCTTCTCTGGAACAACCAGCAGGCAATGGAACCATGTCTGAGATCTGTACAACCAGGTCAGAGTTCCCCAGTCCACAGCAGCTTCACACAGATGGCATTTTTGTGAAGCTATAGACTGCAAAATGACAACACCAGTTAAGGCAGCAAGAGTCGCCAGGGGAATGAGGGGGGATCTTCCATCTTCCTCTCAGGGCAGAGGAATGACTCCAGGGACCCGAACCACGAGAGCTGAATCTTCATGTAACCAAGATCAGCAAGTCTCAGCAACCACATCTGGCAGCTGCCATACTCTTGTAGCATCCTGTAGAAAAAACACAAACATTCCCTCTTCCCCATAAAAATACCTGGACAGGATCATGTCAATATGTGGACCTTTCTATTTCACCTAGGCAGAAGTATCCCTAGTTGTAGGGTGTCATAAACTCTCAAGGGTTCCTTAGCATCCAAATTTTAAAATTGGAAATAAAAAGAGTATTATTAAATAATTGTATAGCATAGAGGGATAACTCCCCCTTTTATTTATTAAGATATAAACTGTCCAGTATCATTGTCCTCCCTCGTTAAGGGGTCCAGGCAATCCAGTTTGAGTTCTTAAATGTCCTATAAAGGAACAGTACTTAGTGTTCTTAACCACTAAGCCATCTCTCTAGCACCTCACAAACTTTATTTACCTAAACATAAGCATTAATTAGAAATGCCAAATCCTGTAAATATTGTCCAGATTCAGTCGTACTAGAAATCCCTGAGCTGGCAGGGCGAGGCTGGTAATTTAAAGTAAGCAAATGGAGTCTTCCTCTTTTGATATCAATTCCATTACCATTATTAAAGCTAGGTATGAGTCTAAGGTTTAATTTAGTTGTCTGAGCCAGAGCACTGAAAGGACAGTGAGTTGTCAGACAATTCACACTGAAATCATCACTCACTGATTTCATGTAGAAAACTTGTCTCTAGTAAAGCATTAAGTAATTGAAATCAATTGTAAACCACAAGCCACACATTGGCTATCAGTATATGAATTGAAAGCTTGATTTTTTAACATTTAAAAAACAGTGGCTACAGCACGTAATTTAATAGTCTGTGTTGAAGCAGGGTGAACTCAAGAGAATAAACAAGTGATCCAATCATACATGTAGCCTTTTCATTAGATGAACCACCTATAAAATAGTAAGTGTTTTTTTCTATGGGTTGTAAATGCAAAACATGTAAAATAAAATACTTTGCCTGAAAAAATTTGTATTTTAAAATATCTTCAATTTGACTGTTGTTTGAATAAGATATGTTTTACCAGGTTTCTGTTTAAAATACTTCCATGACTCAGCCTACAATTCTGTATTAACACAACTGAAGCTTTATCTCCAATGTGGATAACAAAGAAAGACCTAAGTCCTCTGGTAAGGTGAGGTACTTAGCCAATTAACATATCCTTAGTAGCTTAAAATGAGTTTCAAATATTGTTTTCTGGGGTAGTGTAACAGCTACTCCCCAAATATTAAATCTCATTTTGAGAGCAAAGATTTGTAGTAAAAATTTCCATATACACTGAAAGATTCAAGGTTCTAACTTCTTACATTGAAGAAGCAACAAAATTACATAATACAAGGCTATTAGCCATTCTTTTGTAAAATTTTTAATGATATCACTTTATGGGCTCTCTAAAATTATAAGCAAGCTCACAAAATGAAAACTCACAATCGCTATGACGTAAACAAATTGTATAAAATCAATCCTCTAAATCTGTCTTGAAACCGCAGTTGGAGTAAGCAAACTGGCTGTAATGTTCTCACAAGTTCGAAAACCTCATCAATCCTTTGTAAATCCTGTAACAATCTCTACCTGTTTGATTTTTCCTCAATTTTAAATAAGTTTGAGTTAGTCAATGCAACACTGGCAATCCTTAATCACAATCCTTAAGTTCTCCTTGTAACACCAGAGCACAACCAACTTTGGAAGGTCACCTGAGTTCGAGTAGTGAGGCAGCTGTCTTTGGGGCAGTGGAATTAGCATAAAATACAGATAGCTTCAGGGCAAACCACAAATTTGAAAAGCAAAACTCAACCTCCAACAAAATCTAGTCTCCAAAATCCAGTCACCAAAACACAGAGTATGTCCTTCATGCTACAAAGTTTGATTGCCAATTCCTGTATATAAACACAGGATGGTGTGGTCTCCAATACCTCAAAAAAGAGACATTGCCATAAATTCTTTTAGAAGTCTGGTTTTTAGGATAAGAGTTCCATAAAAATATTATCTCAATTTAGACTTGTTTCCCTAGGTTGGCTCATGCCACATGTTGTCTAGAATGACTCCATCCAAATTACCAGTTTTATGTCAACTTTTGTTACCAATGTTACACCTTTTTAAACATATCTAATAACTTAAAAGCCAATAGTCCATAACCAAGGCATGTAGAGAATAATTATACATTTAAAACCAATGAGAAACAAAATTGAAGTGGCTACACATGTCTTTAATATTTACACCAAGCACCATTTGTACTTTTCTAGCTATGATTTTAAGAGAAGCACCTTGTCACCTGTTGAGTCCAATAATCACAGTCAAAGATTTTTCTTTCTAAGAGAAACAGCCATCAGTTTCATTACCATAGAAGCTGTGAAGCCCTGGTGCCTTTAGGATCCTAGTATAAACATTTAGCCAGCCCCTGGGGAGACACCTGGACTTAGGCTTCTAGGTACAGGGCTCTAAAGGACTGATTGAAACTGCTTTTTATTCATTGTTCCTTTTTTGAAACGAGTTAAAAACCAAATCAAGGTGTGAACGACTGGCAGATAAAGTTTTTACCATTTTTTTTGAACATGAAACAAAACATTTAAACAATGAGAAACAAAAACCACAGACATAAACTGACAGACATGGACAGCTTGGTGCACCAAGGACAGACAATAGACAAAGGGGAAAAACTAGATGGTGTCCCACCAAAGGAACCCAGATTCCAATAGAAGTCAGCAGAGAGGTAGGATTTCTCCTTTCCCACCACTTCCACGTGACCATCCACTCGAGTGGAGTTGATATGGACGATGGATTGTCTCAATTCCTGGACTAGTCCATCAACGTGTTGAAACCAAATTCCTGTAAGATACTGAGATATATTACGGGATATCTGAGTAGCACAACTGACATTCACAAATGGTATGGAAGTGAATCTTTTTGTTTGACTGAATAAGTTTTTCAGGTGGTCTACCTCTATCAAATCTGATCAGTATGACTCTGTGAAGTTTAAACAAAATTACCAGCCCTGCCAACAAAGGATCCATAACTTTCGGTTTCTTCACAGTGGTTCTCCACTTAGGCCCATATCTTTCTTCTTCATAGCGAGCTGCCTCATCTTCTAAATCCTCTTTCTCAGAGGGGCTAAGCTTGTCTGTTTCTGAACTATCAAGCTCCAAAGCCTCTAACTCCTTTACCGGATAAAGGCTTTTCCTTTTCAGAGCTTTCTCCTCCTTTCCCTGTTTCTCTCCAGGGGCGTTCTTTCCCCCATCTCTCGCTTCCTCGGATCTAAAGTCCTTGGAAGGGCCTTTTTTCTTATGTGCACCTTTTCTCTTTGAGCTCTTTAATCTTTTATCCCGCTCTGTTTCTGACATGCTGTCCTGTAACTCCCCTAGCGTTCCCTGTCCTGCTATCACTGTTGGCGGCATTTCCCATCTTCTAGGCACGACTTCTGACTGTGCCTAGCTGCAGCCACAAAATCAAAAACCAAAAGAGAAAGAATGGGCACTGCCAAAACAATAACAAAAGCTTCTGCCACATCTTCTGATGGGGCAGAGAAATGAGAGAGAACAAGACCAAGCATGCCTCTCAGAGCTTACCCTAGACACTGCTGTTCTGGATCCTCTCCGCGAGCGGAGGCTCTCCTCGGCGCCGGCGATGGTGAGGCGTTTTTTCCGGGTTTTGGCACCATATGTCCTGCGCTATCATCTCGCCAGCAGGAACGCACGCGCAGACACCAGGATCCTTCTGCAGCAAAGCGTTTATTACATCTTGAAGAGGAGAGCTCCGGGGCCCAGAAAGGTGCTGCTTATGAAACCCTAGCGCGGCGCACCCACACCTGATTGGTCGCTTGCCCATGATCTCATAGGCACACCCCCGACTGGGCAAAGAACTGGCACGAACACACTCTTGCACATGGGCACACAGCTAACTTCCTGAAAGGAAGTCGGGCTGGCGCGGCGGAAGCCAGCGCCATCTTGTAATGGTGAATGCTATCCCGGCTTTCCACGTGGGGCACAGTGGAAGCCAGTGCCATCTTGTGGTGGCGAATGTTATTGCGACTTTCCACAGACTAATATAAAATTTGTCAATTTCCCTACATTTCCCTTGTACTATATCTCACCCATTAGCTCTTGAAAAAGTTTCATACCTATAAAAATAAATGCCAATGCCCTACAATAAATCATGTGCATATATTTCATATACATCATCTTCTGTATCTAATAGATGGCTAACTCTGTGAGTAGTTCAGTACACTTAAATAATATTGAAAATGACTTCTTAGAATGGATTTCTTTACTCGACATGACTTGAATTATCCTATTGTTCTTGTTTTTTTTAATTAATCTAGTTTTTAGGTCACAGATGATATAGTCTTTTATATCCCAAACCCCCTTCCAATCCTGCCCCCCAAGAGTCTCTCCACATTCAGCCCTTATGTATCTATCCCCTTACCTTGCATGTTCACTTACCCTGGCTTATCAAGACTCTGTAGAGTTAGGTACATCCTCTCCATGTGCTGCCAAAAAGGTAGATTTATGTGCTGGGACCTCAATCCAGCCCATGTATGCACTTTTGTTGGTAGTCCTGTCTCTGAGATCTGCCAAGGGTCCAAGACTCTGTTGGTCTTCCTATAGAGTTCCTACTCCCTTCAGGACCCACAATTCTTTTTATTCTTCCACAACTGTCCCCAAGATGCACCCACTGTTTGATTGTTGGTATCTATATCTGTCTGAGTCAACTGCTAAGTGGAGCCTTTCAAAGGACAACATTCCTGTCTGTAAGCATAACAGAGTATCATTAATAGTGTCAGGGATTGGTGTTTACAATGGAATAAGTCTCAAGATGGGCCGGTTATTGGATGGTCATTCCTCCAGTCTCTGCTCTATCTTTGTCCCTGTATTTTTTTAGACAGGACAAAGTTTTGTGGTATGTGGGTTGCTGACCTTATCCCTCTACTGAGGGTCTTGCCTAGCTATAGGAGGTAGCCTCTTCTGGTTTCATGTCCCCACTTCTAGGCTTCTCCACTAAAGTCACCTGCATTGAGTCCTGGAAGCCTCCTCATCCCATGTCTCTGGGGCATCTCGGAGATTCTTTCACCCCACCCCCACCCTGGAAGCTGCAGATTTCCATTCATTCTCCTGTCCCCCTGTCCCTTTCTCCTGTCTCTCCCTATACCTGGTCCTGATGCTCCCCTATTCCCATCCTCATCTCCTCTCCCACCCAATTCCCTTCTTCCTTCTACTTCCTATGACCCTGTTATTACCTCTTTCTAAGTAAAATTCAAGTATCCTTATTTGGGCCTTCCTTTTTGTTTAACTTCTTTGGGTCTGTGGGGTGTATCATGGGTATCCTGTACTTTATTGCTAATATCCACATATCAGTAAGTACATACCATCCATGTCCCTTTTTGTTATGGGTTATACTGTCATTTGGTATGGCTAAATTTATGTTATACATGGAATGGTTCACACAGTATTCTTTTATCATTGTATTCAATGAATTTGTATGTCTATTTGACTTTTTATTTTCTGGTAAAGTGCTTGAAGTTCTTTGTCATTTTCACTTTGATTACTTAAAAAACATTGTTTTGTTTTATTTATTTTCTGTTCATGTCAGGGAAAGTACATTTGCCATGGCATATCAATGGAGGTCAAAGAATATCTTGTAGGAGTCAGCTCTCTTTTTACCCATATGGATACTGTGGAGTGTACTCAGATTGCTGGGATTACCTGATAAGCCATCTCATCTACTCCAAATCGGTTACATTTTATTGCTGAATTCTGACCATTCTTCTGTTTTGTCTTATTTGTAATTTATCATCATTCTTCCTTTCCTTCCTCTAAAACCTTGCATATAATCCTCCATACTCTCCTTCAAATTTATGGGTTTTTTTTATTAATTGTTATTGCAAGCATACTCATACAGAGAAACACATACTTGTTGAAGTTTATGTGAAGAATTGTTGAATCAATATAATGTTACTTACATGTATGATTCCAGGGCTGATTGTTTGAAATCGGACAATCAGTTTGTACCTCTCCTGCTCCCAGCTTTGCTCAGTTGCCTGTAGTTCCACATGCAGGCTTGAGGACTCCTGTTTTTTTCCCTGTCAAGTTTGGCATGTTGCTCTATTTAGTATAATGAAGTTTATATGTGTCTATTATTATTTTTATTAGTCTATTGCTATGATAAACACCATGAACAAGGAAACTTGTAAAGCAAAACATTCAATTAGGTGTTTGCTTACAGTTTCAGAGAGTGAGTCAATGATCATCATGGTGGAAAACATAATGACAGTCAGGCAGGAATGGCACTGAAGCAGTTGCAGAGGATAGCTGATCTGCATGCTTGCAAGCAAAAAGAGATACTAGGTTTTTGGAACCTCAAAGTCCACATACAATGACACACGTACTCCAATAAGGCAATTCCGCTTATTTTTTCTTGAATAGTTCCACCAACTGGGCAACCACGATACAAGTATAGAGCCTGTGGGGGCTATTCCCATTCAAACCATCAAATCATCTATGTTTTTATTTTATTTCCTATTAACCAATAGACATTTAAATTTCTTGTTTTAACTCTTTGTTGGTTGTGAATTTCACATCATGCACCTCAATCCCACTCATCTTCCCCTCCTCTTTTTTTTTTTTTTTTTTTTTTTTTTTTGGTTCTTTTTTTTGGAGCTGGGGACCGAACCCAGGGCCTTGCGCTTCCTAGGCAAGCGCTTTACCACTGAGCTAAATCCCCAACCCCCGTCTTCCCCTCCTCTTGTACCCACCCTGTACCCTTGCAATATCCCCCACAACAGAGAAAAAAGTTCTCATTGTAGAAGCTGTAGTGTGTTACAGCATGAACCATAGTATACCTTTTTGTTCATACTTCTTTGTTGGCAAAATGTTCATGGTAACGACTTGTTGGTCTGTCAAGAAGCCTCTGACTTCTGACACTCTATTGATACTGGAACCTCATTGAGATTCTTTTGAATACTCTGTTGTTCTTCTTTGTCTACACTTTTGGATCTATAGGACTGGCTCCTTCCTGCATTCTTGCAGTTCATCCATGGGGTAAATATTGGGATGGACAAATTAAAAGCCCTGGATCTGGGCATGAGAGCTATGTGAACTAATCAGCCCACCAACTGTCCTATTCTCATGCCCTTGAGACTAGCTCATCAGCAACCCCCACTTCCAGGGTTAGTTCTATCCTGCTGCCCAGATGAGAGGTAGGGCCTGCTCTCCCAAATTTGGGGAGTGCTGAGGGACATGGCTAGCTTTCTTGATCTGAGCCAGCTCTCCTGCCTGGCTTTGGTGACAAGTGGCAATAGCAAAGGGACATCTCTCCCTTTCCCACATCACCACATGGCTGACAAATAGTGGAGCCATTTATCCCATGCTCACACTCTTAGTGCTGGCTCACCTGTACCCTCACCATCAGGGGCAGCTCTACTTTATTGCTCAGGGTCTGCTCTCCTGAGAGCTGCAACACATGATGGCTAGGACCAACTCTCTTGCAATCTTGACCCCATCAAGGACAACTCTCGTGCCACCACATAGCAGAAAAGAGATAGGGCTGGCTTTCCCACAAACTTGCCCTAGGGGCTTGGTTACCCACAATGCCCACATCACCTGCTCTACTATGCTGTCCTGGTGAGGTGTAGGGTCCATTCTCCTGAGTGCTGCAGCTGATGAAGGACAAGGACAGCTCTCCTGCCCCTATGACCCCAGAGCCAGTTCTCCTATCTGACACAGGTAGTGAGAGGCTATGGGAAGGAGGACACCTCTCCCTTGTCAATCCTACTGCCTGTGAAACATGTGGTAGGGCTAGGTCTTCCAGGTTTATAATCTGGACAGGGTCAGCGACAAGAGGCAGAGAACAGGGGGTAACTCACCTACAATATGCAGCGCTACTCTTCAAAGTACTGTAGTTAGTTAGGGATAGGGTCATTTCTGCTCTCATGCCTCCAGGACCAGGTTTCTTATTATGTCCAGGTGAGGGGTGGGTCCAGTTCTACATAGCTCTCAGACATCAACATGTCCCAGGGTAAAAGCCGAGAATAAGGACATCAGCTTGGCTTTTGGTGGCAACAAACCCTTGGTGCTTTATGGCCACATACTGAGACATTGCCCCCTGTAGCAGCATCAGCCAGGACCCTACCATGTTCACAGATAATATCATCAACCACTCACATCAGGCTCTTCCTCACTACTCAAGATTCTCTAGTTCTGCCCCTCTTCATCGTATCCATATCCTATCCCTTTCTCTTTCACTTCTCCACCACTTACTTACTCCTCTGAGTGTCTGGGTTCTTCATCTCAGGAGTGGTCTTAGGAACACTATGCCCCACTCATACATTATGGAACCAGGCAGTGGTCATCTCGGCATGGTCTGCCCCACACACACACACACACACACACACACACACACACACACACACACACACACACACACACACACACACACCTGTACCAACCTGGTAGTTGTCTCAGGCTATCTCTCTGTCTGGGCTGGAGCTGGTCTAGTAGTCATCTGAGACTTATTACCTGTTGAAACAACAAATGGCCTCATGTTGGGTCATCTCTCTTGTGCTCACTCTTTCCCAAAGCCTTCAGTCCCACACATGGGACTAGTCTAGTTGTTTGTTCTTGGTCCTGGGAGCTCTTCTAGCCTATGTAGCACTAGACTGGTGGTCCAGTCCAGGTTTGTTTTTTCTTTCAGGAAATGATAAGTTAGTAATCATTCAGATGTTCATTGGTCAGGACACTAAGCTAAACATAAATTCTTCCCTGTCTGGCACCTAATGAAGTGACATAACTGACACACCTGAAATACTTCCAGAACATTTAAATTTCATTAAAATAGAAGCATTTGTTGAGAAGTGAAATCCTTACTATTTGGAATAGTGACTGGCAGGCTTTATTATTTGTTTGCTTTGTTGAGAAAGAATCTTGACATGATGATTTCCAAAGACAAAAATTGACATTTTTTCCTTTTTGGGTTTAAAGTTATTTGATATGAAATTTATCCTTAAGTAGCATCATTTAGTTTTTATGCAGATTAACTTTAAGAGGAAGTGACTTCTGTTTACTTTGTATTTCATCTAAAAATTAAATTAAAAAGAAGTTTCTATTTTGCACAGTTCTTAATATAAATAGAATATTTTCTTTTTCTTAGCTTGTATTCACTCAGAAGAGAAACCTTATTTGTAGTACATATAGGAAATGGAATTTGGTGTAACTGAACTTTCAAGCTACAGAAGCATGTGAGATAAATGTATATCTGTACTGAATAGTGAAAGAATATAGTTGAAGAATCTATGAGTTTAACCATATGCCTTAGTGGAAAAAATCAAATTGGATAAATAGTAAACAGGTCAATGGCTGTTAGAGTTCAAGAGAAAATGAAGGGTAAATGAATAGAACCCCTAAAATTTTAAGGTAATGAAACTATTTTCTTGATATTATATAATATTTTAAACATTTGATTAATGTCATTTTATATTTATTCAATCTCCCATACAGTGAGAGATACATATAACAAGAGGTAAGGATATGTAAGAACAAGAATTACAGAGCATTTGTCCTTTCTGCTCAATTTTTCTTTGAATATTAAGCTATTCTAATAATAATAAAACTAAAAATAGTTTAAAATAATAAAGATGCTTAAATGCAAGCAACAGGAAACATATTCTATGTTTTTTTTAAGTGCTGCTTTCTTAAGAACCAGGAATGTGGATTGGAGATATGGCTCAGTGGTTAAGAGTACTGACTACTCTTTCAGAGGTCCTGAGTTTATTTCCCAGAAAAAATATGGTGGCTCACAACCATCTATAATGAGATATGATGCCTGGTTATGGTGTGGCTGAAGATAGGGACAGTGTACTCATTACTGGGGACTCTACTGGATAAATAGGAGAAAGGACTTGCAGGACCTGAAGGGGATAGGAACTCCAAAAGAAGACCAGTAGAGTCAACTAACCTGAACCTTTGGGGCTCTCAATTCTAAGCCACCAACCAGAGCATATACAAGCTGGACCTAGGCCTCTCTGCACATATGTACCAGATGTTCACCTTCATCTTCAAGTGGGTCCAGAACAACTGGAACAGGTACTACCCCAAAAGCTGTTACCTGTCTGTGGGATATGTTCTAGCTGGGGTGCCTTGTCTGGACTCAATGAGAAAGGAAGCACCTAGTCCCTCAGAGACTTGAAGTGACAGCTTAAGGGAATGCTGGGGTGCACCTCCTCAGAGAAGAAGGAGATTGGGGGATGGGAAAGTATTGTGGGAGGGGGAGTGGTAAGGGGGGCCAGAAAGAAGGATGTAAACAATGAGTAAAAAAATTAATTAAAAAGGAATACAATAAGAAATAAAGACATAATATATCAGTCCTTGTTAAAATTACTACAAGGAATATGAACAATTTTGAATTTTATTCTCATTGAAAATATTTTATGAGTTATCAAACTATAATATAATGAAATCATAGTAACTACTAGGTCAGTGTAAATTGTATAGAATAGGAAGATTTTTGAGTAACAATAACAAAGTTATTTCTATCAATGTTTTTTCTTCAGCAATTGAAATGAATTTTTAAATATTTATTTAATTAATGTTTATGTGTACTTGCATGTATATATGTTTACCTAATGCATTCCTGCTACCCATGGAGACAAGAGGAAGATGTTGCCTCTTCTGAAAATAAAGTTACAATCATTTGTAGCTAGGAAAGCACTCCAAGAACAAGTGCTCTTAACTGCTGAGCCATCATTCCAGTTCCCTAATGATGTTTTAAAATACTTCCCTGGCATGGATAATTGCTGATATTTTAAATATTATTCTTCTATTAACTGAATTACAAACTGTACTAAGAAAAACAAGCATATATATTGGCTGTCTGGACATTCATGATGGTGATTGAATGGATATTTAAAAAGGGAAACAAAGCACCACACCCTTCTACTCAGTTCACATTAGAAAATCTTTGTATAATGAGAACTCTAGTTAACCTCTAAATAACTTCATATTTTACTCAAGGTTCAAGAAAAGAAAGAAAATAATCATTCTTAAGTAACTGGAGCACAACTTCTCTAGTTCTCTAACAGAATGTTATTAGCTGTTATGGTTCAAAAACTAATGATAATTCTATTTTATCTATAATAGTGCTGAGCTACTAAAATTTACACTCATGTGGGAAACATGAGCATAAGATTTTATTCATTCTGAAAATCACTTTACATTTTTTCTAACAATTTATATTAAAATGATAAAAGAGAATCTAGGCATGGTGAGGCACACTTGGAATTCCAGCACTATGGAATCAGAGACAAGAGATCTGTTAGTTTGCTGTTGTCATGGGCTACATAGTAAGTTCAAAATTATCCTATGCTTTGTGAGCAAACCATATCTAAAAATAATCATCATCATCATCGTCGTCATCATCATCATCAACAACAGCAACAACAAAACAAAGACATATGAAATGCCTTTCTAAAATTATTTATATAGCATTCAGATGCATTTCTTATCCACCTGCTTTTTTTAATTGTTAATAATGTTTCCCTTACTATTGCTTAGTACAAACAGGAAGAACCACCCCTCTGGCATTGGTAGACCACTATTACGTATCAGTAGTCTAAGAATGATGTTTTGCAGATCAACTACAATGTAAAATGATATAAATATAATAAACTTCCAGTATGATATACATACAGTAATAGAAAATGAAGTAAATGAGTTGATATACAGTATGGAAGTTTCACTATTTTAGAAAATAAATTCTTTTATTTAAAAAAATCCTAATCATTTGAAATGTAAATAAAAAATACCCAATAAAAAAGAAAGAAAGAAAAAACCCTTTCAAGAGTTCTTCAGAAAGACCCTCCAGAGACTGTCCCACGTGCGAATCCATCCCATATAGAGACACCAAACCTAGATACTATTGCTGATGTCAATTGCTTATAATAACCTGATATACCTGTCTCCATAGAGGCTCTGTCAGAGCAGGACCAATACAGTTGCAGATGCTTGCAACCAACCATGACTGAGCATGAGGACACCAATGGAATTGTTAGGGGAAGGACTGAAGGAGCTGTAGAGGGTTGCAACACCATAAGAAGAACAACAATATTAACCAACCAGACCCCTCAGAGCTCCTAGGGTCCAAACCACCAACCAAAGAATAAACATGGAGGGACCCATGGCTTCAGCCATATATGTAGCAGATGATGATGGCATTGTCTGTTATCCATGGGAGGAGAGGCCCTTGGTCTTGGCAAGGGCAGACCTCCCATGTAGGGAAATGCTAGGGCAGTGAGGTGGGAGTGGGGGGGATGGTGGAGGAGCACCATCATAGAAGCAGGGGGAGGGGGATGTAATAGGGAGTTTTGGAGGGAAAAAAGGGGGATACTATTTGAAATGTAAATAAATAACCAATAAGAATTTAAAAATAGTCCTTTAAATGGTTGCATATTTAAATAAACTTTTCTTTGTTTTTCACATGGCACATTTTGAATGAACAAACAGTGGAAAATACATTACTGGTCTGTTTTCTTAATACCATTTAGGTAAAGTTTGAATTTCTTTTTATTTCTGAACTCATCCACTTCTCTCTGTCCATTTAGGTAGAGGGAAGCAAATTAGAGTGTACAGAAAGAAAAGGGAGAACCTTTTGCCACTTAAAAATAATAGTTATGGAACAAGAAAAAAAAACTTTTCTGAGAGAATTGTCCCAGAACTAAAAAGAAAAATATGGTATGTATTTGTTTATATGTGGCTATTAGTGGTTAAATTAATGTAAATCCAGCTTCAATCTGTAGAAGTATAGAGGGTAGGTATAGATAAGACACTAGAGCATACAGATAGTTCTTGTTAGGAAAAATAAATAGAATAATTATGGATAGATGGAGGATACTGAACTAATAGCATCAGGGATGAATGGGAGAAGAAATTGAGGGAGGGAACACAGGGAAAAAAGAACTAAAATAAAGGGATATTTGAAAGTTAGTATGTAAACCTAATACAGCAGAAAATTTAAATATATACATACATGAAAATGATCTAAGTGAAATTCTCCAAAAATGATAGTTTCATCTGTCCATATCTTGTCACCAAACAAAGTGTCCAGTGCTGGGATTGGGTTACATCTAACTGAGTTCTTTGCCAAAGGAGTCCCACAGAAATTCCTAATCAAGTCATCAAGTTGACAAGACTGTAGGTTGTTCTCCACAAACTGACATCAAAGTCACATTGCTGAAGACAATACATATACAACTCATTGAATGTGGAAAAGTTGAGCTTGTGCCCAAATATATCCTTCACCTCTACACCCTAATGTCTTTGGTACTCTACAAGCTACCAAAAAAGAAACTTAATCTTCAAGTCAGCCACATTTGATAAGTAATAGCACCTTGCCTGCAAGTATGCTAGGGAAATGGTGACACAAAGCTTGTGGGAATAATGAACCAATAACTGAAGTGACTTAAGGTCCACTCCATGAGATGGAACCCATTCCTGACAGAGCATGAATAAGCAAGAACCTGAGGCTACATAGCCCAGAGACCTAGAATAAAACTCATTGTCACAGGAGGAATTTTCCTAATCAGAAATCCAATGGCCCAGGCTCTAAGACCAAGAATTGATAAATGGCACCTCATGAAACTGGAAAGGTTTGAAAGCCAAAGGGCATAGTCAATAGGAAAAACCAGCAACCTACAAACTGGGATAAAATTCTCACTAACCCCACATCTGGAAGAGGGCTAATGACCAAAGTATATAGAAAATTCAAGAAGTTAACCACCAAAAACAAAAACAAAAACAAAAACAAAAACAAAAAACCAACCAACCAACCAAACAAACAAACAAACAAAAAAAACAACAAAACACAATCAAACAATGGGTTATAGAACTAAACAGAGAATTCACAACAGAGGAATGTCTAATGGGCTGGCCAAGAAGTACTAAAAGAAATGTTCGACATCCTAAGATATCAGAAAACTGCCAATTAAAACAACCCTGAGATTCTATCTTACAGGAATCAGAATGGCTAAGATAAAAAAATTCAGGTGACAGCACATGCTGGCAGTAATGTGAAGAAAGAGGAGCACTACTCCATTGCTAGTGGGATTACAAACTGGTACAATCACTCTGGAAATCAGTCTGGATTCTTCAGTAAATTGGAAATAGATCTACCTGAAGACCCAGCTATACCACTCTTGGGCATATACCCAAAAGATGTCACTCCATGCCACTGAGGCATGTGTTCTATTATATTCATGGTGGCCTTATGAACAAGCTAGATGTTCCACAACAGAAGAATAGATACAGAAAATGTGGTTCATTTACACAATGGAATACTACTCAGCTATTAAGAATGAGGACATCCTGAGTTTTGCAGGCAAATGGGTAGAACTAAAAATATCATCCTAAGTGAGGTAACTCAGACCCAAAAGGACATACATTGTATGTACTCACTAATAAGTGGATATTAGTCAAAAATAAAAAATAAAAAACCCAAAAATCAAAAAACAAAAAACAAAAACAAAAAAAACAAAAAAACACAAAAAAGTGTACAGAATACCCAGACACAATCCACAGAACTCAAGAAGGATAGCAAGCAGAAGGGCCCAAGAGAGGATGCCTCAATCCTAATTGGGAAGGAGAAGAAAGCAGTCACGGGTGAGTAGAGAAAGGGATGGGGGTACCTGGGTGGGAGAAAGTGCAGGGAGTTGATGGGGGAAACATGATCAGGTATTGGGGTGGGGGAACAGGACTGGAAGCCTTGAGGGGTCAGCAGAAAAGAATGGAAATAGGAATGTGTAGGTAGGTGGGGAACCTGCTAGGTGTACTGGAGACCTGGAAGGTGATATCAGGACTCAGAGGGAGGGTCTGGGATGAGGTGCTCTACAGTGGGGAGGGGTAAGTTGTATAGTACACCTCCACTGCAGGGGCAGACATCAAATAAAGGGGATGGGGTTGCCATCCTACAGTGAAAAGCTTCTTGACCAGAAGTGGTCCTGCCTGGAAGGAACTTCAGGGACAAAAATAGAAGAGCATGAGAGAAAGGAGATCAGTGACAGGCCCAAATTTGGATCAGCTCAAGAGGAGGCCCCAGGACCTGACATTGTTACTGATGCTGTCGTGTACTTACAGACAGGAGCCTGGCATGGCTGCCCTCTGAGAGGTTCTACAAGCAGCTGAAAGAGTCAGAAGCAGAAACTAGCACCTGACCAATGGATAGAAACTGGGGATCCCTGTGGTTGAATTGGGATAAGCTGCAAGAAGATGAGGAGTAGGGTGGCCCTGAGAGAAGCACAGCAATCTCAAGTGACCTGGATCCCTGACATTTCTCAGACACTGAACCACCAACAAGGCAGCATACACCAGCTGATACAAGGCTCCCGATACATATACAGCAGAGGACTGCCTAGGCTGACCTCAGTGAGAGAAGACGCATTAACTCTGGAGAGACTTGTGGCCATAGGTAGTAGAGAGGTCTGGTGAGATAGGAGTGGTGGGTGGGGACATCCTCTGGGGATAGGGAAGGAGGCATTGGATGGGGAATGGTCATGGGTGTTGGGACAGACAGGGAGGAGGATGAAGATTAGACTATAAAAAAAGATTAAAGAACAAAAAATACATAAATAATGCTGGTCCACAAAAAACAAAATGAAAAATGACTCCTAACAACATTCTGCTATACTCAGCACCTTCTTCATCCATCATCAGAGAAGTTTCCTCCTGCCTCAGATAGGAAAAAATATAAAAATATGGACAGACATCGTACAGGTGCATAACCTTGGAACATAGGCCTAAATGGGATATCTCCTCAAATTCAGGGAAAACCTTGGAGAGGTGACAGAAATAGTTTAGAGCCAGAGGGATGCAGAACATCAAAACAAAGGCCCTCCAAACCAACTATGCACACTCAAAAGAAATTCACAGAAACTGAAGCAGCATAGGGCCTACATGAGTTTGTACCAGGTCCATTCCATATATATTTTGGCTTCCAGTTTAACATTTTTATGAGAGTGGGTCTCTGATTCTTGTGCCTCCTCTCGGGCTCTTTTCTTCCTGTTGATTTGTCTTATGCACATTCTTTGATATGATAGTTTTGTTTTATTTTATTATTATATTTTATTACTATCTCTTAGAATCCTGTTCTTTTCCAAAAAGACACACACACACACACACACACACACACACACACATCCTTTAAATCATCTCAAATTATTATTCCAAAAGGAAAAATTAATTGTAAATATCTAAAGGACAATTAAGGTTTGGTTGTGCTGGGTAATGCAAACTTTTATATCTTTGTTTCAGTTAACTGCCTCATTAGTGATTTATAGATGTGTATATTGCTGTGGGGGAAAGCATTATCTAATGCACTCTGAGAATAATTACATATAAAAGAACTATGTCGCTCAAGGGGAAAATCTCTTAAATTACTTACTGCCTTAACCAACCATATTAAATTGTAAAATATTTAGAAATAGAGTCATCATATTTTGAGTTCATAATGTTGTCAACTTTTAGAAGAAAATTTTGGCTTCTCAGTCATATTCTTGCATATGTATCCAGTGTGCAACATTCAGAAATATCATGGCTCATCAAATAAGAACGGAAACAATTTTTTTTTGATTTTAGAACTCAAATCACAAAATCATTTTTCTTGCTGTGCATCTTTCATGTGTGAAGACAAATATTTGCATAGTAAGAAAACATAAGAAATGTACATTTTATTATCATTATTGATATTACATTAGGACATGAACAATATTAAGATAAAATTTCTTTTCTGGTCCAATCTATTTGGAGTTCTGTAGGCTTCTTGTATGCCTATGGGTATCTCTTTTTTTAGGTTAGGGAAGTTTTCTTCTATGATTTTGTTGAAGATATTTACTGGTCCCTTTGAGCTGGGAGTCTTCACTCTCCTCTATACCTATTATCCTTAGGTTTGCTCTTCTCATTGAGTCCTGGATTTCCTGTATGTTTTGGACCAGTAGCTTTTTCCGCTTTACATTATCTTTGACAGTTGAGTCAATGATTTCTATGAATCTTCTGCTCCTGAGATTCTCTTATCTCTTGTATTCTGTTGGTGAAGCTTGTATCTACAGCTCCTTGTCTCTTCTTTTGGTTTTTCTATATCAGGGGTTATTTCATGTGTTCTTTCTTGATTGCTTCTATTTCCATTTTTAATTCCTTCAACTGTTTGATTGTGTTTTCCTGGAATTCTTTCAGGGATTTTTTCGATTCCTCTCTGTAGGCTTCTACTTGTTCTCTAAGGGAGTTCTTCACGTCTTTCTTGAAGTCCTCCAGCATCATGATCAAATATGATTTTGAAACTAGATCTTGCTTTTCTGGTGTGTTTGGATATTCGGTGTTTGCTTTCGTGGGAGAATTGGGCTCCGATGATGCCATGTAGTCTTGGTTTCTGTTGCTTGGGTTCCTGCGCTTGCCTCTCGCCATCAGATTATCTCTAGTGTTGCTTTGTTCTGCTATTTCTGACAGTGGCTGACTGTCCTATAAGCCTGTGTCCCAGGGTGCTGTGGGCCTGTTTCCTGTTTCTTTCTGCCAGTTATGGGGACAGTGTTCTGCTTTGGCGTGTAGTTTTCTTCTCTACAGGTCTTCAGCTGTTTTCACAAGTTTATATATATTTCCATAAACAATTATTATAACCTCCTTGTGTTGGAGTTTTTCATCTATTATCCTTTTTAGGCCCGGATTTGTGGAAAAATAATGTGTAAATTTTGTTTTGTCCCGGAATATCTTTGTTCCTCCATCTATGTTAATTGAGAGTTTTGTTGAATATACTAGCCTGGGCTGGCCTTGGTGTTCTCTTATGGTATGTATAATATCTGCTCAGTATTTTCTAGCTTTCATAGTTGCTGGTGAGAAATCTGCTATAATTCTAATAGGTCTGCCTTTAAATGTTACTTGATCTTTTTCCTTTACTGCTTTTAATATTCTTTCTTTGTCTTGTTCATTTGGTGTTTTGACAGGAGACATTTCTTTTCTGGTCCAATCTATTTAGAGTTCTGTAGGCTTCTTGTATGTTTATGGGTATATCTTTCTTTAGGTTAGGGAAGTTTTCTTCTATAGTTTTGTTGAAGATATTTATTGGCCCTTTAAATTGAGAATCTTTGCTCTCTTCTTTACCTATTATCATTAGATTTCATCTTCTCCTTATGTCTGGATTTTCTGGATATTTTGAGTTAGGAGCTTTTTGTATTTTACATTTTCTTTGACAGTTGTGTCAATGTTTTTTCGTGATATTTTCTCCCCCTGAGATTCTCTTTTCTATCTCTTTTATTCTGTTACTGATGCTTGCATCTGTGACTCTTGATCTCTTCCCTAGGTTTTCTATCTCTAGGTTTGTCTCCCTTTGTGACTTTTTTATTGTTTCTATTTCCAGTTTTAGATCCTGGATGGTTTTGTTCAATTCCTTCACCTGTTTGGTGTGTTTTGCTGTAATTTTTTAATGGATTTTGTGTTTCCTCTTATAAGGGCTTCTACGTGTTGATCTATATTGTCCTGTATGTCTTTAAGGGAGTTATTTATGTCCGTATTAAAGTACTCTATCATCATCATGAGATGTAATTTTAAATCCAAATCTTGCTTCTTAGATGTGTTTGGATAGACAGTATTTGCTTTGTTGGGAGAACTGGGTTTTAATGTTGCCAAGTAGTCTTGGTTTCTGTTGCATCAGTTCCTGTGCTTGCCTCTGGCAATCTGTTTGTCTCTGGTATTATCTAGTCTTGCTCTCTCTGACAGTGACTTTCCCCTCCTGTAAGCTTGTTTGTCAGCACTTCTGGAGACTGGCTTTTTTTCTCAGCATGATCTAGGTATAGAGAGTTGTGTCACAGAGTCTTCTCAGGGCTCAGGTGAAAACAGGAAGGATCCTGTCTCAGACTGCTCCTGGGTTCCTGTGTCCTGAGGGCTCCAAGCAGGTCCCTCGAAGCAGAAGTGGTGGTCTTACCTCTGCTCTCATGTGTGTCAGAGTTCCTGGAAACTGGCTTTAGGTTCTGGGAAGAAACAGAGACCAGAAGGCTGCACTCTGCTCTTCTAGGCCTGTAGTCATGCCTGTCCCCTCTTGTGTTGTCTGGCTAAACAAAAAGCCTTCCTCTGCCTCTGGATCAACTCTTTATACAGTACTTTAAGCAAATAAAAAATCTATGGAAATTCATTATATTCCAACTGAGTATAAAAAGTATTTATCTTTAAAAGCATACTGTCATTTTTTTTTCATGAATCTCACCATGAATCAATGGACAATGTGTTACACTCAAATAATATTGTACTGAAGGATTATTTTGGTAGCTAGACTTGATGGAAAACTTTCAGCATTGGTTTTAGGGCCCAAAGACAGAAAATTCTAGGTCACAGAAAAGAAGCACATTAAAAGCCTATCTTCAGTTGTTGCACTGAAACCAGCCTTTAAACCTTGGTTGAAAGGAATACAGTCTGCTAACTTCTTAAAACCAATTAAATATTCCTGAGTATTTATTAACCTCATGACAGGTAGTTATTAGCCCCATACCAGGGGGCTGATAATAACTGATGTAGCAGAATTTCTTGAAGGGATGTTTACTGGAAGAGAAACAAAAATACAGTAATTATTTGCTTGTTAGCAATTATCATAATGTAACCTCAAGTTGCAAGATGAAAGAAGGTAGATTTTCAACAAAGCTCTTTTCTCCCACCAGAATATATTGACAGTAATTGGGAGTCTGTTTAGAAAAAGGGCTTGGCCCAAGAGCCTCCAAAGCAATTTCCAATTTCCGTGGCAAGTTTAAACAAAAGGAAAAATGTTTTGAATGTGAGAGTTGGGAGTTAAAATAAAAACATAGAACTATCTACTTCTCTGCTTGTGTTGTAAAAAAATATTTATATGTAAGACATTTGAATTAAGTTCATAAAAGAAAACTTATACAATTGTCTCATTAAACAATATTTACTATATATGTGATAAAGGAAATCTTATTTTATTAGTCCAAATAATATAACCAAAAGAAAAAGGAATTCTAGATTATCTGTAATTTGTAAAATATATTTTCTTTATCAGGCTCAATATGTTCACTGAGGTTTTCTTCAATTAAAAGATATATTAGACTTTGACAAATGATTTTTCTTGAGTGTTCATTTAGTTCTTGACCTCAATTTTTTTTTCAAAATTGTGTTTTACAAAGATTTTATATTAAACCAGACTTTATATTCTGATATAATATAATGTATCACAACATAATTGTTTTTTCTGTACATACTGTATATAGTTTTTTGATGTAGGGGCAAGGACACACATATATCTTCATCATGCTATTGATCTAATTGTTATTTTATGACTTATTAATTTTTATAAATTAGTGTAATAATATCATTTTCCATTTTCCCTTTCATTTCTCTAATCCCTACCATATATACCTTTTGCTATATCTCAAATTCATGACCTCCTTTTCTTTAATTGTTGTTATAATATACAAAAACAGTTAAGTATAATGTTATTTGTATTTATATGATTTCACATCTGACCACTCTCTCTTGCACAATCATATATGTATGCAAAGATATGTACAATAAAATATATGTATACATATATTTATATATTTGCACACACATTTATATGTACATATGTATAATATATATATTAATATATTTATAAAGTATCCTGTCTCTATTATTGTGTGTATATATTTTTAGGGCTGATAACTTGACTATATTGGTAAACCAATAAGGTGTTCATTCCTGTGAGAAAATATTTCTTCTTTTCCCAGTAGGCTTTTTAATTGCCTATAATTCTTTGTCTAGAGTGTGATCCTGTGAAATTTTCTCCCATATTATCGTGTACATTGATATTACTATTTTTCCTGTTTTGTCTATACAACCATTCTTTAGGAGATCATTTCAATATGTATTTCCTGATATTCTTCCTCTTACAAACTTTCTACACTCTCTTCTGACAGAGTTCCCTGAGCAATAGATAAAGAAGCTGTACATTAGATCTATCCTTTCAAGATAAGCTATACAAAATCTCTTGATATCTGGATTCTGTTTATTTGTGAGTTTCTAAGTTGTTTCCTATTTGCTGTAAAGAGAGGTTCTTTGATAAGAAGTGGTAGCTACACTTTATTTATGGGTATAAAGATAAGCTTTTGAATGTAGTAATGGCATTGTAGATTCTTTACCAAGGTCCATGACCTAATAAGCTCTGGGAAGCTGCCTAGATTTCAAATGCCAGGTATTCTTTATCTCCTTTTGAGTGGGCCTTAAATCAAATTAGACAGCTGTTGGTTACCAAAAACATGAGTGCCAGTTTCTGCATCTTTACAATTACCTTGCCATGCTGATAATTTTCATGGATCATAGATGTTACAGCTGTGTAGGACAGTTTAATTGCTTCTATACATTGGCAGGGAACATAGCAATTTATGGTACCATAGAAGCTAGTGAATAAGAATGGGATTTTCAAGTAAGACCTGCCATGAATCCTTGAGTTCTGATTGACAAATTCATAATTCAATAATGAGCTACTTAATCTCCATAAGTTCCTACACTTACTAGAGATTTGCTTGCTGTCAATTTTAAGTTGTCTTGCATTATGATCAGATAGGATAGTTATTTCAATTTTTCTGAATTAGTTAATATTTGACTATGGTTCAGAATGTGATCTATTTTAAAGAAGATTCTGTGGCCTAATTATTTAATATATATTTTTTGATGCTTGAGGACAGTGTTCTGTAAATATCCCTTGTCTGCTTTATGTATGATATTTTTGGGGGGTATTTTCTGATTCTTTTTGTCTAGATGATCTATTGGGAAAAGCAAGATATGAGTTACCATAGAGTATATAGGTATGTGTACACACACACACACACACACACACACACACAAACACACACACACACACACGAATGATAGTAATATTGTCTTGGTTAATTTTCCCTTGATTGCAGTGAGATATCCTTGTTCATTTCTTTTGGTTATATATAGTTTTAGGTCTACTTTCTTAGACATTAGGTGAGTAAAGTCTCCTTGGCTCCTCGTACCACACTGGACTAAAGTATTTTTGTCTGTCTTCATTCTAAGGTAGTGTCTACCTTTCAAGATGTCATCATTACTTTTCCAATTCAGGTGATAAGACATCGTGACCAAAAAAAAGTTACATAAGGAAAAGAGTTACAGAGGGTTTATAATTTTTTGAAATGTTGAGTCCATGACCTTTACGGTGAGAACATGGTAGAGCAGCAGTCATGAATCCGGGAACGGTATCTGAAAGTTTGTCTTAGTCTATAAGCATTGGCAGAGGCTACTGGGCTTTTAAAATCTCAATCCTCACAGTGACACACCTCTGTTAGCAATTTTAATCCTTTCCAGAAACAGTTCTAACAACTGATAGCCAAATATTCAAATATATAGTCCTATGATTCCATTATCATTCAAACCTTGACACTGTTTCCTGAATTCTGAAATTAAAAGCATGTTCCAGTAAATATGTAATATTTTATTAGTCTTAACTCCATGGTCAATACTGGTTTCAGGTCTGCTACCTCTCATTTCTTGCTATTTTTCCAGTTCTCTGGAATTCATGATATTTTTCTTTTTATAGATTTAGCATAAAAATCAAGACAACAAGGGCAACTATGATAATGTTTTCATCTGGTTATTGTATAGAATGGTAAGTTGTTAAGATAAGAAAGTCACATAGAAATTTCCAGAGTCAAGAGACATATACAAATGATGGTCCAATATTAAGTGAGGGAGTAAAAAAGTTCTTGCCAAGAGATAATATAAAATGATAATATAAAATAAAATATAGCTCCTAAATTTATTTCCCAGAATAGTGTTGGGAGGTTTTGTTTTAGATGAGACATTTTCTCAAGCAAAGGAAATTATCATTATACTGGCAATGATGGTTAATACTTACAAAAATTATCTGCATATTTTATGTACAAGTAACTTGATCATAATAAATATTCAATTCTTTAATCTACATAACTCTATTCATTAAACATTTACTATTTCATTTATTATTGATGAAGATGGCATAGGAACTAAGAAGTTGTAGGAAATGTGTTTGGATATAAGTTTCTGAATCTGATTTTGCAAAAATAAATGTAATAGCAGTAAAAATCTCCCATCAAAGAGGGAGGAAACTAGTAAAAATGCTAGATGTTTCAAAATAACAAGTTTTAAAATAGCTAGCTATCTTAGTGAGAATAAATGCTTAATGGAGACATGAGATGAACATGACATGAATTTGTTTGCTTTATTAAAAGACTATATGAAGGATATGATCATGAATTTAAAATACATCCAATCTGTTATGCGATGTTTAACATTACATGAGTGATAAAATTAGTTGAAGTTATCAGATGGTCTCTAGATTTTACAAAATTCAAGCAAATGAATTTTCTAAGCAAAGTTTGAGGATTAAAATATTGATAAATGTACACAATTCTGAGCTGCCATGAGCAACAACCATTAGCAACAGCTGTACACAGTTGCATTATAAAACATAAAAAAGAGAAAGTGGTTGAATATCTTACATCTGTTTTTCTCACAAAATGTTAGCATTCTAAATTGTTATAGATAGTGTTTTCTCTGAGAAAGAAGCTTAACAAAAGACCTATTTCTGTGGCAATTGTTTGAGTGATTAACTTCAATGAGTAGTATTGCTCCCAGTTAGGCTGTTGCGTCGTAAACATTAGTTTAACTCAAAACATGAAAAATACTGTATTTCAGTGATGAAAACTGTGAAAGAATAATCAATGTATTAATATACTAGTGCTGAAGATATGAATTGAAAATTAAAAAATATTTTTTGCAAATATTTAAATTAAATACAAATAGAAATCATGATGATAATCTAAGTATGTCTAATAAATATATAAATTAAAAATAATAAATTAAGGCTAAATATAAGGTGGTTACAAAAATAAGATGTGATTTTAATTCAATAATGTCTTTTACATAGACTAACTAAAAGTGAATATTTAAGTAATAAGACTTATGATTAAACCTAAATAGAAAAGACCTATTATAAATAAAGTAAAATAATACATTTATGGTATCAGAGGACTAAATAATGGAAAGTTAAATATAATGGAATGTTGAATCATTAATACATTTGTGTAGTAACTCTTGAGCTTTCAAGATAATAAAAAGCAAAACCTTCCAAATTAATGTTGAATAGAAGACAGAAAATAATATTAGCAAATGAAATATTTTTGTTAATGCTTAACGTAGAAATCAAAGAAAGGAGTAGTAATCAATGAACTGAAGAAGAATATGGAGAAGAATAGAAATGAATACCAAGTTTGTTTGCCTGGTAAAATCACAGTAATGCTACAAATTTAGCAAGGTATTTCACAAGCTTCCACAAAATTCTATAATATCTTCTGAAGTTAGAAATGTCAATTTCTCACCCAAGTATTAATGAACTGTTATAACTTCATATTAAGTAAATACAATTTAGAAAAGTTTGAATAATTTGGGTGAAATAAAAAAAACATAATACAATAATTCATCAAGCCAATGCCTCATGTGAAAAATTATAATCATGCAGAGGAAACATTATTTGATATATATTTTCTTTTGATTTTGTTTTACTTTTTACATTCATTCATTATAATCATGCAGAAGGAAACATTATTTGATATATATTTTCTTTTGATTTTGTTTTACTTTTTAGATTCATTCATTGGTACAAGTGTGCAATGTATGCATGTGACTATATCTGTGCTTGGTATCTACAGAGGTCAGAAGAGGGTATTTGATCCCTTGTAAGTAAAGCTCTGGACTGTTTAAAGCTGCCATGTGAATGTTGAAAAACAAACAGAAGATCATGGGCTTTTAACATCTGAAAATTCCACAGCCCTATATTTATTTATTTATTTATTTATTTATTTATTTATTTATTTATTTATTTATTTATTTATGAAGTTTTGTTAAATTATGATATATAATAAAAATAATAAAAGTATTTTATGATAAATTGTTTCTTCAGTAGCTGTTATATTTTAAGACAAAGCATCGTGATCTATATCATATTTGTGGTAATTTGAATGGGAATGTCTCCTATGGGCTCTTATCTTTAAGAGCTTGGTCCTCAGTTGAAGTTTTAGTTTGGGTAGTTTAGGAGTTGTGGCTCTGCTGAAGGCAGTATATCACTAGGGACAGTCTTTGAGGTTTCAAAAGCTATGAACCACTTTCAGTCTTTCTGCTTTTTGCTTATGTTTCAAGATGTGACCCCTCAAATTCTTGCTCTTGTTGTATGCTTTGCTCCACCTCATGGACTCTAAATTCTTAAACTGCAAGCCCAAATAAACTCTCCATCTATAAGCTGTCATGGTCATTGAGTGTTATCACAGACATAGAATAGTAAGTAATCCAATAAGTAAAATAAAATATTCTTCTGGAAGTTGAGTCTAATGATATAATAATAAGTATGCAGCAAGTATATTTTTACAGCATATTAATTCTGCATTTTACATTGGCAAAATTATTTTGAAATCTCAAATATTTGGAGACTATAATTGTGTTCTAATATAAACTCACCTAAGGTGAATGTTTTCTTTTGTTGAGGTTATTCTTGTTTCCATTCATTCGCTGCTATAATTACAAAATACCAAAGACTAGGAAGTTCAAATTTCAAAAGCCTCATTTAGTGAGGGAATTCTTCTTGCATTATAGGGTTATGAAAGCCATAATTTGGTTATATCATATATGGAAAGAATGGAGGTCAACATCTCTTCTTTAATATCTAACTCACTTCTATGATAATCATATCAATTTAAGATATTTGGGCTAATCACTTCCTACAAGCCTACAGATTTCTATTGCTGTGAAGAGACACTGTGACCATGGCAATTCTTATAAAAGAAAACATTAATTGGTCTTCTGTACAATAAGATAGGTTTACTCCATTAACATCATGGCAGAAAATACAAAGGAGCACAGGTAGTCATGGTGATGGAGAAGGAGCTGTGAATTCTATATCTTGATATACAGGCATCAGAAGGTGAGTATATGCTACACTGTCAGTATCTTGAACATAGAAGACTTCAAGGCCTGAATCATAGTAAGAAACATCCTCCAATGAGGCCACACCTACTCTAACAAGGACACACCTCCTACTAATGAAACGCCAAACAGGCTAAAGATTTAAGCACATGAGTATATGTGGTCATATCTATTCAAACCACCACAATGTCCTACATCAAATTCTCAAAAATATGTAAAATTAACTGCAATGAGCATTTTGGAAGAGACATTCAGACAGACCCTGGCATTATATTTTTAGAAAATTATTTTATTATTTTTTGAGAATTTCATACATTAGTATTATATTTACATCATTTCCACTACTAAATTTCCCACCTCAAACTCCTTCAGTATTCATCCTCTCAATTTCATGATTTTTTTCTTCTATAATTGTTAGTGGAACATATATAGGTGTGTGTGTGTGTATATATAGAAATTTATATACATCTATATATAAGTTATTGATTCAATTTATTGTTGCTGGTATGTATATGTGTTTACACAATAGATGTTTTATTGAATATTTTATATATTTACATTTCAAATGTTATCCCCATTCACAGTTTCCCCTCCAGAAACCCCCTATGCCATCCTCCTTCCTTTTACTTCTATGAGGGTACTCCCTCACCCACCCACTCCTGACTACTCACCCTGGCATTTCTCTACACTGAGGCATCCAGCCTTCACAGGACCAAAGGTCTCTCCTTCCATTGATATCCAACAAGACCATCCAACAAGGCATCTGTTTCATATGCAGCTGTAGCCATGGGTGGCACCACGTGTATTATTGTTGGTGATTTAGTCCCTTGGTGGCCTGGTTGCTTGATATTGTTGTTCTTCCTATGGGGCTGCCAAACCCTTCAATACCTTCAATCTTTTCTTTATCTCCTCAATTTGGGACCCCATGCTCAGTCTAATGGTTGGCTGTGAATATTCACCCCTGTATTTGTCTGGCTCTGGTAGAGTCTCTCAAAAGACAGCTATATCATGATCCTGTCAGCAAGCACTTCTTAGCATCCACCATAGTGTTTGGTTTTGGTGTGTGCATATGGGATGGACCTCCAGGTGGGGCAATCTATGGATAGATTTCCTTCAGTTTCTGATCCACACTTAGTTGGCATATTTCCTATGAGAATTTTGTTCCCTTTTTTAAGAGAGATTGAAGCATCCATACATAAGTCTTCCTTCTTCTTGAATTTCATGTGGTCTGTGAATTATATCTTGGGTATTCTGAGTTTGGGGCTAATATCCACTTATCAGTGATATTAGAATGGTTGTTTCAGCTTGTTTCTTGGTATCATTTGCTTGGACATTTTTTTCCAGCCTTTTACTCTGAAGTAGTGTCTGTCTTTGTCACTGAAGTGTGTTTCCTGTATGCAGCAAAATGTTGGGTCCCGTTGATGTATCTGGTCTGTTAGTCTATGTCTTTTTATTGGGAAATTGAGTTCCTTAATGTTAAGAGACATTAAGGACAAGGGATTATTGCTTCCAGTAATTTTTGTTGTTAGAGATAGATTTATGTTTGTGTGGCTACTTTACTTAGAGTTTGTTTAAAGTCAATTAATTTCTTGCTTTTTCTATGGTGTAGTTTTCCTCCTTGTGTTGGAGTTTTCCATCTATTATCCTTTGTAGCGCTGGATTTGTTGAAAGATATTGTGTAAATTTGGGTTTGTCATGGAATATCTTTGGTTTCTCCATCTATGTTAATTGAGAGTTTTGCTGGGTACAGTAACCTGGGCTGGCATTTGTGTTCTCTTAGGGTCTATATGACATCTGCCCAGGATCTTCTGGCTTTCATAGTCTCTGGTGAGAAGTCTGGTATAATTCTGATAGGTCTGCATTTATGTTACTTGATCTTTTTTCCCTTACTGCTTTTAATAATCTTTGATGTTTTGATTGTTATGTGATGGGGAGAATTTCTTTTCTGGTCCAATCTATTTGGAGTTCTATAAGACTCTTGTACTTTCATGGGTATCTCTTTCTTTAGGTTAGGAAAATTTTCTTCTATAATTATGTTAAAGATATTTATTGGCCCTTTAAGTTTGGAATCTTTGCTCTCTTCTATACCTATTATCTTTAGGTTTCATCTTCTCATTGTGTCCTGGATTTCCTGGATGTTTTGGGTGAGGACATTTTTTAATTTTACATTTTCTTTTATGGGTGTGTCAATATTTTCTATGGATCTTCTGCCCCTGAGATTCTTTTTCATATCTTCTGTATTCTGCTGGTGATGCTTATGTCTATGACTTCTGAACTATTTCCTAAGTTTTCCATCTTCAGGGTTGTCTCCCTTTGTGCTTTCTTTATTGTTTCTATTTCCATTTTAGATCCTGGATAGATTTGTCCAATTCCTTCATCTGTTTGATTGTATTTTCCTGTAAATCTTTAAGGAATTTTTGTGTTTCATGTTTATGGGCTTCAACCTGTTTATCTATATCCCCCTGTGGTTCTTTAAGGGAGTTATTTATGTCCTTCTTAATGTCTTCTGTAATCATGAGGTGTGATATTAAATCTAAATCTTGCTTTTCCAGTGTGTTGGTATATTCAGTACTTACTGTGGTGGGAGAACTGATGGTGCTAAATACTCTTGGTTTCTGTTGCTTATACTCCTGTGCTTGCTTCTCACCATCTGGTTTTCTATGGTGTTAATTGATCTTGCTGAATCCAACTTGAGTCTATCCCTCTTGTGAGTCTGTGAGTCTGTGATCATTATGTCAGCACTTTTGGGAACCAGCTCTCTCAGGCATTATTTGGGTGTGGGGAGCTATGTTACAGGGTTAACTCTGTGGCATAGATGGAGACTGGAAAGATTCTGTCCCTATTTTCACTGCAGTTGCGTGCCTTGTGGTCTACTGGTGGGTCGCTCTTTGGCCAGTTTTTGGATCAAAATTGTTTTTCTTTCACCTGTAAATTTAGGTGTGACAGCACTCCTGGGAGTCCTGTACTCTACTGGCAGGATTTGGGTATAGGGTACTGTGCCATAGGGTTAACTCCACATCCCAGATGGAGACTGGACAGATCTTGTTCAGAGTTGCCCTAGGAGGAAATACTTTTGTCTACTGAACTAGCTGGCTATCTGACAAATGTCACATTCTTTAATAGTTTTTTTTCTGTCTATCCTACTTTAAGTTTCTATCTACAGCATTGATGGCACCTAGTTGTATTCTCAAAATTCTGTTTCTTGACTATTAAATTTTCTCCTCAGCAGTTATGATTTATTTGCTCTATCATGTGTCAGATTGCTGTCTCCTACTAGAATAGAAACTTGTTCATATCAGTTAGTCACAGATATCCTGCTTAGGTTAATAACATTGATACCCAAAGCTTTATACTATTAAATGAAAATACAAGTGGCAGAAGAAGGGTTGCCATAGAAGCTTTTTGTCAGGATAGCCCCTGAATATCCTTAAACATTGAAAACTCTTGCCTCTGTTCTTGACTGTGGACCAGAGCTAGATGATAAAACCTTATTGTTGAAGAGATCTCACACTTCAGTTGTAGGACATACAGGAATAAAACTGGAACTGAGCATTTTTCTCCCTGATGGCTAGCTATCACTTTCCTACAAGATGTTATGCAACCAGCTAGAATTGAAAAATCTCATCAATCTTACCATCTGTCATAATTATGAGCTATATCATTGACTTGTCTGTAAGATATCCATATAGGTGCAATGGTGATACTACTATCTTGGTGTTAACTAATACCTGAACTTAAGGTCCAATTAATTGAATGAAAATCATACTTAGTTTTGGAAACATAGACAATTAACTGGGGCTAGTAAAGTCATGGGTTATTATAGGAACCTACTTCTGACACTTATTGGACTGGACTATATTCTCAGTTCCTATCCATGTATACAAAGATAAATACATCTCTTACCCTTCATCAAGGCAGCTTCTCTTAACCACAGACAGATCATTAAAGAAAACCCCAACTGGTCAAAGTTCAGAGAACAAAAGGTCATGAGATTTCCAGTCATGAATGATACCAGTACAATACAAGTCCTTACAATAAGGCTCAAGGAACATTGTGGAAAACAAATCAGAATGACTGTAAGAACAAGTAGACCAGAAAATATGCACTGGGACTTTGTCTTCTAGAAACGAAATGGAAGCTTCGCCCATGATACCTCAACTTTGTGGTTATGAAACAAGATCTGAAAAATGATAATAACAATAGGCAGGCTAATTCGGAAGGGAAAAGTCTTACAGGAGCCACCTAGACAAAGAACTACAGGAAACTAAGTGATGCTGATAAAAGGAGAAAATTTTACCCCTGGGAGGACCTTATAATTTGTTATCCAATATCTTGTGGTTTGAAGGCTTTATACCTAGTTAAAAACATTTAGCTTTTTGTTCCTTTGGACATTTTAATAAAAGCTTCAGATACTATAAGTGGTAGTATTCAAGAAGAAGAGATATCAGGTCAGTTCTAATGCCATTCCTCCAAGTCCTGTGTCAGAAGTATGTGGTATCTTCAGCAACTGGCTTTTTCATACCTTCAAGTTTTGGGAGTTAATGAAGGTTACATGTGGCTAATTGTGTTTTGTGAGCCTTTGACTTCCTTTATGAACAAATTATTAGGAAATTTCCCATGCCTGGCACTGGAATTTTTGGTAACACTATGGCTCTTATGGAGAAAATTATGACGCCAAAGGACATAACTTAATGTAAATTATTTATATATGTAAATACACATATTTAAATATGTTATATTTGTATTTTAAATAAAATAAAATAACATTTCCCCATGCCTTTTATAATCATCTTTAGTTCTCTTTATTCATAATCTATCCTCTCTCTCAGTTAGCCCTTTCTCCAGATGAAATACCCCTTATATTTCTATTTTTCTTTTTCATAAAACTTGTTTCATATTATCCTCTTCTTAGAGCTCCTTGTCTCTCCTTCCCCCCTTTTCCTTACATTCCTCATTTATGTAGATACTCTAGGTGACATTCACCTGGTATTGTCTCCAGAAGAATCATCAATTACTTGAGTTTGGCTGGATGCCCAGAGAGACTTGGGAGACTCTGAAGCTATGAGAACCTGGAGCCCAGAGCAAGGAATGCTGCAAGTGTCTCTGAGACAGAAAATCATAGTAAGTCACCCCAAAAGGCAATTTTAATTAGGTAAACATACTCTTCCTGCATTAAAAATGAAAAAATGTTTCAGATCACTTACAGGCAAGGATCAGGTTTGAAGGGAAAAATGTTACTTGAAATATGATCTGTAGTATTCATTAAAACGGAGACCATCAGCAAAAATCCCTCCCTACTTTCAATTGTAATTTTTATATATTTCTTTTCAAAAAGGTTGAAAAATATCTGTATAACAACAACAAAAATAGCTATGATAATAGAAAGGCTTGAGAGACAAAAGACAGAAGAAGTAAGAGAACAGGAAGTGCTTAATAGTGAACCTATGTTATCTAATGAAATTGGGAATCAAGATAGACAAACCATTGAACCCACAGAATGGGCTTTTAATGAAATTGAGAAAAAGTGACAATTCCCCCTGGCTTTTTCAGTTACTCAGGAACAAATGCAAGAAAAATGGTGAAAATTTAAAACCTTAACAACTAGTCTAGAATCCTGTTAAAATACAGGGCTTAAACATTTTAAAGAATCAACAATAATTTATGGAATGCACTCACCCTATGTGAGACAGATGTTAAATTCCTGGAATACCCATAACAGAATTATCTCATAAGATTAGACAAATTCAGTAGCAGCTGTCCTAGAAGCTGGTCATCAATTACAATGGCTGACATGTTGGTGAGAAGACATACAATTATGGAAAATTGTAATAAACCTAATTGTCTTAATATAGTGAAAGACCAATTATTATTTGTCCTGGGGTTTCCATTGCTGTTTAGAGACACTATGGCCAAGGTAACTCTTATAAAGGACAACATTTAATTGGGGCTAGCTTAAAGATTTAGATGTTCAGTCCATTATCATTAAGGCAGTAAACATGAGAGTATCCATGCAGATATGGCAATAGAGAAGGAGCTGAGATTTCTACATCTAGTTCTGAAGGGATCCAGGAGAAGACAGGCTTCAGGAAACTAGGACAAAGGTCACAAAGTCCAACCCCATAGTGGCACACTTCATCCAACAAGACTTCACTCACTTCAACAAGGCCATACCATGTAATAGTGCCACTCCCTGGGCCAAGCATATCCACACCACCACATTTCACACCCTACTCCCCATAGGCTTGTTCAAACATATGAGTCTATGGGGGTCATATCTAAATATAGTATAATTCAACATATATTTAGTTCAACTTCCAAAGTTTCCATAGTTTATAGGAGTCTCAATAATGTTAAACATACAAAGTTCAAAGTGTCTTCTGAGATTCATCCAATCACTTAACTGTAATCCCCTATCAAGTAAACATAATAAAAGACACATACCTCTAGACACGTCACAGAATATGCATTCCAAAAAAAAATCATACTGAAGAAATACTGGATTAAAGCAAGACCAAAATCCAGCTGGGCAAATTTCAAATTCTGTCTCCATGTCTGAGGCCAAAGCTCTCTTTGGATTTTCAACTCCTTTTATCTTTGTTGACTACAACACAATTCTTTCCCTTTTGCTGATTCTATTTCCTGCTTGCAGCTTTCCTTGGCAGGTATCCTACAGCTCTGACATCTCTAACATCTTAGGATATCCAAGGTAATTTCAACTTTACAGTTTCTTGTTCCAATGTCTGGGATCAACACATGACCTTCTGGGCTCCTCCATAGAGATGGTGTCATTTCTCCCAGCACTGCCCTCTGTGCCTCCTGGCTCTGTTTGGTTCACTCCACTGTTGTAGTTAGGGCTAGGGCTAGGGTTAGGATTAGCGTTAGGGTTAGGGTTAGGGGTTAGTGTTGTTAGGGTTAGGATTAGGGTTAGGTTATGGAAGTCTTCCGCTACAACTATACTTTACCAAGAGCCCCTTATAGACTCACTTCATTGTGCCAAGTCTTGACATCTTTGCAGGATCCCTTCAGTCCTGGACCATCAACTGCTACTGAGGCTTCACCAATAGCCTTCCCTGTCCTCTCACAGTTCCAAGCTTCAGCTGTTTTCCATGACTCCTTCATTCCTTGAAATCCAATATCACCTGGATGATTCTTTTACATTTTTATGTCCAGCTGCAGCACAAGGTACAACCTTTGCTATACCTGGAACACATTTTTTATGCTCTCAGAAAATACTTTCCAAAATATTTCACTTCAGTGATGCTGATCTCTTCTTTATTATTGCTAATTTCTTAGATCCAGCTAACCAGCATCAATTGTCCAAGAAGTTATTTGTATTCGTGACTATAAAGCCAGAGCCATATGGACATTTTGCTGTTTTCTTGGTTGCAACAGGCCCTCCCCACCTTGTTTTGTTACACCATCACCAGCTTTCTGTTCTCTAACTCCTTCACTGTCTAAGCTAGGCTGTCACCTTGAAATGAAAGATCTGCATACCTCTGCCTCTTGAATGGTTGGACTCATGGTGAGGGACCCTAAGGGCTTTTCAGTCCCACACTCTCCTTAAAACTTCCCTTTCCTGTCTGGGGACAAGGCTAGGACAAGTTCCATTCTCCACCCACAGGAACATTCTTGGGTAAAAAATTCTCAACATGTACTGACTGACCCTCTGAAAAGTCCCAGGTAGAGTTGAAATGAGTGTCATGCTTGCTAGCCAATAGGTTTAAAGGTCAATATGCTTAGCTAATAAATTTGAACTGTAACCTTGCTGATATAACCTGTGCTCCTGAAAAGTATAAAAACTGCTTGTAACAGCCAATCATATTGGACTAGAAAATATCATCCTGAGTGAGGGAACCCAATCACAGAAAAAGACACATGGTATGCACTCACTGATAAGTGGATATTAGCCCAAAAGCTCGAATTACCCAAGATACAATCCACAGACTACATGAAGTTCAAGAAGGACTACCAAAATGCAGAGGCTTCACTCCTTCTTAAAACGGGTAACAAAAATATTCATAGAAGGGGATATGGAGGCAAAGTTTGGAGCAAAGACTGAAGGAACAATCATTCAGAGCCTGATATATATATATATATATATATATATATATATATATATATATATATATATGTATGTATAAATACACACACACTCACACACACACACACACACACACACACACACACACACACACACACACACACACACACAGTCATCAAAACTAGATAATACTGAGGAAGCTAAAAATACATGCTGACAGGAGCCAGAGCATATCAAATATAGAGGCGAATGCTAGCAGCAAACCATTGAACTGAGAATGGGATCCCCACTGGAGGAATTAGAGAAAGGATTGAAAGAGCTGAAAGGACTTGCAATCCCATAAGAACAAGAATGTTAACCAAGCATAGCTCCCAGGGACTAAACCACTACCCAAAGACTATATGGACTGACTCGTGGTTCCAGCTGCTTATGTAGCAGACAATGGCTTTGTTGGGCCCCAATGGAAGGAGAAGCCCTTGGTCCTGAGAAGGCTGCACCCACCTCCCCCCGGTGTAGGGAAATGTCCCTGGGCAGGAAAGGGGGAATGGCTGGGGAAGGGAACAACTTTTTAAAATAAGGGGAGGGGATAGGGGGCTTATGTGAGGGAAACTGGTAAAAGGAATTTGAAATAGAAATAAACATTTGAAATAGAAATAAAAGAAATCCAATAAAAAAAGTTAGAAGTGAAAAAAAAATAGGCAATCGGGGTCACCTTGTAGCCACTCACCAGGAGGGGCTGATTAAGGGTTGACCCTGACATGCTGGAAAATAAACCTCTTGAGTTTGCATCAAACTCAATTCTTGTGTCTTGCTTGGGGTGTGTCCAAGTAGTTGAGACTCACTTTGACCCTTACAAGGCATGTAGTTCTACACCCAGACATCAGCATTGTAACTTGGTCTGTTCCTGGCTGGCCTTGAACTCAAGAGTTCTGGTTGCTTCTGTCTCCTGGAATTAAAGGGCTGTACTATCATGCCTGAACCTAAGCTTTTCTAGTCTATTATTACTCAAGATCAAGATCAAAAGCCTGTGTCCTTTATTTCTGGATTGTAGTTTATTCTTAGTCAAAAGTCTAAATGAAACTATTCCTTGTTCAACTACAAACACATAAACAATAAGCTTTGCTTTGTGAGATCTTGTCCAGTGGATACTAGTCTCTAAATTCCGAATGATATCCTTGAACATGGGATTTAACTTCATTCCACTTCTTGGTGACCCTTTCTCACTTCAACCACAGTGCTGAGGCCTGTTACTCCTACCCACAGCCTATCTGCCAGCTGTTTCATATTGTTGCTATAATATGCCTGCCAGTCATTGAACTGAAAAATAACTTGACTCAGAGAAAAGTAATGCTGATCACATTGTTTGTTATGATCTGTATGATGTTTATTAATCTTAAGAAACCCAACAAAGCTTTATGCAGGACCCATGAAATTAGAGATCAGGGCCAACTGTTTTGTCCAAAATGGCTTGAGTCAAAGCCAGCCACAAGGATGTACTTTCTGTACCTGTTTATGAGCTCACTGTGTTTTTTGAGGTTTTAGCCTTTACAAGATGATAGAGAAAGATATTCAAGTCCATAACCTTAGCCCCAAATTCTGAGCTGTGGCCCTGATAAATCATTCTTAGGGTGTGCATTCCATAAATCATCCCTGTCTGAATGAGAACTGAGTTTGTGTAGTTTGTGGGTGACTCTGAACCCCAATACATATATTTTGTATTTTTGCTTTCTATTTTTGTTCAGAAAGGAACCAGGAGAAGATAGGCTTCAGGCAACTAGGAGGAGAGTCTCAAGGCCCACCCTCATAGTGACACACTTCATCCAATAAGACTTCACCCACTTCAACAAGGCCATACAACCTAATAGTGCCACTCCCTGGGCCAACCGTTTTCATTTCACCATTTCAGGTAAAGGTCAATTTGTTGATTTAAGATAGCACTTACAATTTGATGACTGTATTATTATACAATGTACTTTTGCTTTAGTCACCTGGGAAAAGGTAGAAGAACAAGGTAAATCTATAACATTCACAAAGATTATGCAAAGCCCCAGAGAGACTTTTACTGACTTCTTACATAAATTAACATCTCTATAAACAAGACCATATAGATTCAGATGCAAAATAGGTATTAATTGTAAGTTTAGCCTTCAAAAATGCAAATGCAGAGTACAAAAATTTTCTTAGACCTTTAAAAGCTCAAACAGCACCCATGAATAAAAAGATTAGAACTACTACTGATATTGACCCCCAATGACTATGCAATTGAACCAACAATGGTCAATAATCATAGATTTTAAAATGTCCATTGTTTATGCTGTGAGAGATAAGGTCATTTAAAAAGGGATTATGGACAAGGTGTTCCTAGAGACTTCTCCAAAATACCTCAAACTTCCGGCCTTTATAGAAGGTTTGGTAAGGGTAAAAATTGGATTCATGAATATAGATTTGTGAGAGATATTTAAGGTAATTCTTTACTTATGGGAAACTCCCTAAGGAGGTTAGCTTATATCCTATAGGAAACAAGACCCATGAATTTCCTGTCAAGGATCCACAAAGAAACTAGAGCAAACTAAACTAGGTATTGGAGATCTAATGCATGCTACAGAAGGAAGAGCTATGTTAGACTTAACCATAAGTAAAAAGTTGACAATATCACCAAAAATTCAATGCTATAAAATACCCATTGGCATTTATGAACCTCTATCCCCAGATAGAATTGCTTTAGGAAAAAATAGCTAAAAATCTCAAGGATTCATTGTGTGTCCAGTAATTATAGATTAAAGGTTTACATAGCAGATATAGCCATAAACCTATGGGGAAGAGATCGACTACAAAAATTTAGAGCTCAAATTAATATACCTTAAATCTCAGACAATGGACCCCTATTTTCACTGAAGTATATATTAACATATTATGTAATATAGTTTGATTGTCTCTGTATTTAAATGGATGAAAATCCCACGCTGCTGGCATAAAGTTGGTAGTGGAATGTTGCCCTGCCAGGGGGGACCCAGTTATTCAGGGTTCCGAAGGGGCTCTACCCTTAGGCCTATGGGGGACGAGAGAAAAGGAGACCAAGCAAGATTCTATTGTCAAGGTCTCCTTTATTGGGATGAACGTTACAGGTTTTAAGGCTTTCAGGTAGGGGGAGTGACCTTTGTGAAACATGAAGGAGAGGGAGATGAGGGTATAGGCAGTGATAGCTGGAGGCAAAGAGGTCAGGCAGTAGACAATGAGGTCAGGCAGTGGAGACACCGGGAGTTGACTCAGGAGATAAATGATTTTTGCTTAGGCTGAAGCATCCCATGAATGTTATCTTCCTGTGCTGTAAATTCATGGGAGAGGCTTTTGCCCAACAATCTCAAGACTTTATAGCAGCCATCTTAACTGTGGCCATACAGTCACAAAGTGGCCAGACCCAAATCCAATACGGCTCCCTACATCTCCCCTGTTTTTCTTTTATAAAAGACCATTAGATGGAAGTAGTGGTCTGAGACAGATCAGACACGCCTTACAGAGTGCCCAGCTCGGCCATGGTGAGCCACTCTTGCAGTTAGGATTGCACCCTAATGACTAGGAATGAACTTATGCTGTAACACACCGTTCTGGGCTATACGTGTGTTTTTTGGGGGGAGAAACTGGGCAGAGGAGCATTTGACCGGCCCGTACGTTTAAACGGGGTGTAGCCACCTCTGTCTTAGGATCGACCTCTTGAACCCCAGCCTTATCTCTCATAGGATCACCTTGTCACCCTCAAGGCTCCATGTCTTAGATTGGTCAAGGGTCAGAGGAAGTTGCCTGTTGCTGGTGATGGCTACATTGGGTCATCTTCTCATTCCTCTTATTTGAGCCCAGGGGCGAAAGAGTAGGGGCCAGATGGCATTAATATAAGAGATTGTGGAAATTGAGCCTCTCCAGTTATGTTGTAGGCACCTCATCTTGTTCGTTGTCTCTCTGGTTCTCCTCAGCTGTTCCAGTCTCCAAGCAATGATAATGTACTGAAACAGAATTTCTAGGCAAAGCAGAATCTATTTGAGATTTAATAAAGCGGGTGAGGCACTGAAAGACCCAAGGACCAAAGGAAATCAACAGAAGCAGGCCCACAAGGGGTCCTAAAATCGAAGGCAACAGGATAGAGAGCCATGCGGATGTAGAAAACCAGTTTTTGTACCAAGACTCTTGTTGCTCTCTCTCTCTCTCCTTCGTTTTTCTAGGCTATCTCTCACCTTTTTAGACTGTCTTCTACAAGTCCAGTCTTATCTACATAAACACAGCATTCCTCTTTTAAGGCTGCGCAAAGTCCTCCTTGTTGTAGGAAGATTAAGTCTAGGCCTCTTCTATTTTGTAAGACTACGTCATACAATGAGGCAACTGAGTCTTTTAAGTTAGCTAATCCATCTCTTAATTCAGCAATATCCTTATCTATGTCTTCACTAAGCTGGTTATAGTATTGATGGGAAGTAACAAGGGAAGCGATGCCAGTGCCTGCACCCGTGGCCCCTAGTCCTAGGAGAACCGAGAGAGTGATGGTAGTTACTGGTTCTCTTTTTACTTTGTGAGGCCTATCTAAGCCCTTTTCCCAGGATTTAAGAAAAGTCTCTGGCTCATATATGATGAGTCTGGGAAATAATTGAACCAGCACACAGTAATCTTTAGTCTGTAAAAATTGAGATGTTATAACATATGTGGTTAGACCAGTGGAACATGCTAGATAAGTATGGTTTGGGGCGAGCAGGTACTCATGATGTTTGTTAACAACCAAGGTATGGTTGCATATTTCTAACAGCTGGTGAGGATGGAGCATATGTTCTCCCAAAATACAACTTTCCACCCCGGATACCTTGGTGAGGGTAAATCCTAAAACGTCTTCATCTTCCTCCAAGGGCATAGGAATGACTCTAGGGACCCGAAACAGGAGAGCTGAATCTTCATGCTCCCAGGATCAGCATGTCTCACCAGCCACTCAGGCAGCTGGCACACTCCTGTAGCATCCTGTAGAAAAAACACAAAGATTCCCTCTTCCCCATAAAAATACCTGGACAGGAATATGTGGATCTTTCTATTTTACCTAGGCAGAAGTATGCCTAGTTGTAGGGTGCCATAAACTCAGAGTGTTCCTTGGCATCCAAATTTTAAAGTTGAAATAAAAGGAGCATTATTAAATAATTGTATATCATACAATTTTATTTTTATTTATTTAGATATTGTTAAGATATTAGTTATTAAGATAAGTCCTCGAGGATTAAATTGAGGACACTGAGCACTTGTATTTATACTTTGACGTGTATACCAAATTATTGTCTCCAGCATTATTGTTTTGGTGATATAAAGAATGAGATTGTTTGACTAATTGTTCCTATGTAAGGCCTATAATCTGCCTGGTATCATTGCCCTCCCTTGCTAAGGGGTCCAGGCAATCCAGTTTGAGTTCTTAAATGGCCTATAAAGGAACAGTACTTAGTGCTCTTAACCACTAAGCCATTTATTTACCTAAACATAAGCATTAATTAGAAGTGTCAAATCTTGTAAATATTGTTCAGATTCAGCCTTACTAGAAATCCCTGAGCTGGGAGGGCAAGGCTGGGAGTGAGAATAAGCAAATGGAGTCTTCCTCTTTTCGTGAGGGTGTGCAATCAACTCCATTACCATTTCCACAAAGCTAGGTATGAGTCTATGGTTTAATTTAGTTGTCTGAGCCAGAGCTCTGAAAGGACAGCGAGTTGTCAGACATTAACACTGAAATCATCACTCACTGATTTCATGTAGAAAACTTGCCTCCAATAAAGCATTAACTAATTGTAAAATTTAAGGGTTAGTAGTATCAAAAAAAAAGGAAAACTTTTTAATCAATTGTAAACCATAAGCCACACATTGGCTATCAGTATATGAGTTGAAAGCTTGATTTTTTAACATTTAAAAAATAGCATCTACAGCACATAATTCAATAATCTGTGCTGAACAAGGGGGAAACTCTAGAGAATAAACAAGTGGTCCAATCATATATGTAGCATTTTTATTAGATGAACCACCTATAAATACAGTAAGCGCATTTTCTATGGGTTGCATGCACAGATTTATAGGAAATACAAAAGCATGCAAAGAGTAAAATTATCAATTTTGCCTGAAAAATTTGTAGGCCAAATATTAGTATTATGTAATAAACAATTTAATTGCTGTTTGGAATAAGGTATGTTTCACCAGGTTTCTTTTAAAAATACTTCCATGACTCTAGCCTACAATTCTGTATTAACACAACTGAAGCTTTATCTCCAATGACAACAAACAAATAACAAACAAAGGCCTAAGTCCTCTGGTAAGGTGATGTACTTAGCCAATTAACATATCCTTAGAAGCTTAAAAATTAGTTTCAAATATTCTTTTTCTGGAGTAGTCGACAGCTACTCCCCCAAATATTAAAGCTCATTTTTTGAGAGCAAAGGTTTTTAGTAAAAATTTCCATATACACTGAAAGATTTAAAGTTTTAACTTCTTACATTGAAGAAGTGACAAAATTACATAATAAGGCTATTAGCCATTTTTTTTAATTATAAATAAGTTTGAGTTAGTCAATGTAACACTGGCAATCCTTAATCACAATCCTTAAGTTCTCCTTGTAACACCAGACCACAATCACAACTTTGTGAAGTCATCTGAGTTCTGAGTAGACTAGGCAGCTTCCCTTGGGGCAGTAGAATTAGCATCAAAATACAGGTAACTTCAGGGAAAACCACAACTTTGGAAAGCAAAACTCAACCTCCAACAAACGATCTAATCTCCAAATTCTAGTCTCCAAGATACTGAGTCTATCCTTCATGTTACAAAGTTTGACTGCCAGTTCCTACATATTAATGCACGATGGTGCGGTCTCCAATACCTCAACAGAGAGACATTGCCCTACATTCTTTTCGAAGACTGGTTTTTAGGATAAGAGTTCCATAAAAATATTATCTCAATTTAGACCTGTTTCCCTAGGTTGGCTGATGCCACATGTTGTCTAGAATGACTCTATCCAAATTACCAGTTTTATGTCAACTTTCTGTTACCAATGTTACACCCCCCTCTTTTTTTATTTTTTTAAACCATATCCAATAACTTGAAAGCCAATAGTCCATAACCAAGACATGTAGAGCATATTTATACATTTAAAACCAATCAGAAACAAAATTGAAGTGGCTATACATATCTTTAATATTTAGACCAAACACCATTTTTACTTTTCTAGCTGTGCTTTAAGAGAAGCACCTTGTCACCTGCTAAGTCTAATAATCAGCTCATGTAGATGCTCACCCCCCGGCAGTTTCTCCAGCTGACCTAGGCTCCTAGCTACAGGTGCAGGGCTCCAAAGGCCGATTGAAACTCCTTTTTATTCATTGTTCCCTTCTTGAAACGAGTTAAAACCAAGTCAAGGTGTGAATGACTGGCAGACAAAGTTTTTACCATTTTTTCTTTTGAACATGAAGCATAAAACATTTAAGCAACGAGAAACAAAAACCACAGACATAAACTGACAGACGACATGGACAGCTTGGTGCACCAAGGACAGACAATAGACACAGAGGGAAAAAACTAGATGTTGTCCCACCACAGGGACCCACATATCCTACCTATGGAACCCAGAACCAGAAATAAGCATTTCTCCAATAGGAGCCAGTAGAGAGGCAGGACATCTCCTGCCTTCCCTCTGTTCCTAGGAGAGCTCTGAAAAAGTTCCAAAGCATCTGTGGAGAGTCCGGGAGGACTGTCTCTCTTAAACCCATTCATTCTCTCTCATTTCTAGGGAGTAAACTATCTCTAGTCAGGGTCCAAAGACTAAAACATAACTCTAAAAGAATGCATACACAAAAACACTTTACCATTACCTTGGCCCTTTTTTATTACAAGTTTTACTCAAGCTAGCCCAAATCATCAAGGCCTTTTCTAGCCCATCTTACCCCAATACGTCCCTGTTTCCAAGCTGGCTTCCTCACCTTGAAACTCCTCTTATGCTGACTTGGCCTGAGCTGTGCTGTTGCCCACGCACAGCCTGCAGCTTGACTGCTAGCAGGCCTGCACGCTTGTCACACTCAGCCCCATACTGCTTAAAATTAACCAGGGACAATTTTCATCAATAAAACAAAAGAACTTGATTAAATCCTTTTTCTTAACTCTTAATCCTCTCTCCCTGAGTAAGCGCTTGATCTCTCCTATGAAACAAGCCTCCTTAGACAATACCTTCCCCATGGCGATGGGAAGACACTTATTCGACCTGTCTTACCTCCCTCTCCAGTGATGCACAAGCGATGCAGCCTGAAAAGTCCTCAATCTCTCCGCAGATCTCCTGTCTCCGTCGTCTGGTAGTTGGCCGTACTTCGGGGTCCCTGTGTTCAGGCGCCACTTGCCCCCACCAGCGGGGACCCAGTTAGTCAGGGTTCCGAAGGGGCAGAAGGGGTGCTACCCTTAGGCCTATGGGGGGCAAGAGAAGAAGGAGACCAAGCAAGATTCTATTGTCAAGGTCTCCTTTATTGGGATGAACGTTACAGGTTTTAAGGCTTTCAGGTAGGGGGAGTAACTTTTGTGAAATATGAAGGAGAGGGAGATGAGGGTATAGGCAGTGATAGCTGGAGGCAAAGAGGTCAGGCAGTAGACAATGAGGTCAGGCAGTGGAGACACCGGGAGTTGACTCAGGAGATAAATGATTTTTGCTTAGGCTGAAGCATCCCGTGAATGTTATCTTCCTGTGCTGTAAATTCATGGGAGAGGCTTTTGTCCAACAATCTCAAGACTTTATAGCAGTCATCTTAACTGTGGCCATACAGTCACAAAGTGGCCAGGCCCAAATCCAATATGGCTCCCTACAGAATGTGAGTGCCTAAGTGTACAGTTTATGTGGACTCATAAATATAGACTTGTGCCTTGACAAACAGAAAGTGGGATATTAGCTGAAAGACACTGGATTATTGAAAAATAGCTGAATTAGATCAACCTGTATACTTGAAAAATGATGTAAGATAAGAATGGAAAACAGCAGGGAATGTTGTGCTGGAGAAGGCTTTTTTTTTTTTTTTTTTTTTCTTTCTGTATTTCCACAAGTGATGAAAAACTGGTTCAACCAGATTTGGTAAAGATCCAATCTGAGTAAGAGAATCTTGTACATAAAAGGCATCATGTAAGGAAGGAAAAGATACAGAAAGACAGCAACAGAGATGATGCAGCAAGCTGAATTCCATGCATGGGGACAGATCAACAAACTGGCTGAAGAAGGACAGGTAATCCTTCAGACTGAAAAACTGGAAAACTGACATTTCCTGAGGGATCAGGACTGTAGTTACAAAGGCTCATCATATCAACATATATTCATAAGGACATTCAGACTATTAAGTTTATACAATTGATAGTTGTTCTGTCTATGGATTTTAGCTTAATGAGAAAGGGGGAAGATGCAGAGGAATTTTAATTTAGCAACATGGCTGCTCTGCAAAGACATCACATCCAAAGACCTAGGTCTGTGTGATCTGGCTGGAATATAGACATATACTTACTCCAAGCATTTAATCCTAAACAATGTAGGTAAGTTTAATTTTTAGAAGAAAGCAGCCATGTTTGAAAGTGATCTCTAATTAAGGGGAAGATGAAGTGACAAGTCAGAGTAAGATATGACACAATGAGTCAGAGATAGGATACATCCAACTTTCATGAGACCAGCACAGGAAAGAGAAGCTGTTTTAGAGTAGTCCAGGGAGAGTCAGTGAGTTGGGAGTCAGTGCAGTGAGTACACTGTGGAGTTTGTTTGTGATTTGATGAAATGCAGTGTAGGTCAGCAGGGGCAGTTGAAGCCAGAGAATATGAAGCAGCCAGAAGATTAGAATTGCCAGTTAGTTTCAGGACTGAATACGGCAATTCAATCAGAAACCAAGAGAAGACAGTTTGAATCAGTTAGCTTGGAGAGGAGTTTGGGCCTGAACAGCTAAATTGAACCATCCAGCAAGATTTCATAAGGAGCTAGAAAGAGTTGTTCGGGAGTAAGTCTCAGAGGCTAATATATTGTAGGCCTAGGTTAGCAAACAGAAATTAGAAGCTGAAGCCTTCAAGGTCTGGGCTTGCAGAAGAGTAGATTGTATGAAGTCTACAAGCTTTCAGGTGAGGTCTAGGAATAGTAGAAATGCTCTGGGCTCATATCAAGCCATGTATTTGTAAAGCTTGGACATGGCTCTCATCTCATCCCTTCATCTGAGAGAATAAAAGTGACATTTACATTTTCAATTTTTTTCTAGCATTATCAGAATTTACACTAAGATCTCTCATTCATTTGGGTTGATGAATTTCCAGGGTGATAAATGTGAACTGAATTTTATCCTATGTGAAGACATATACCATACATTGAAGAAATGAGAGCTCTATAGTTACATGTATGTAATTATATTTGGAGCTTCTATTTTGTTATATTGTTATATCTCTTTTGTGGCAGTACTGTACGATTTTTATCTCTTTAAACACAGACTAAAATCTTATAATACCATTACAATTGTGTTATTTGCTCAGATTATTTGGGCTTTCTGGGGTCTTTTGTGATTTTGTATGAATTTTAGGATTTTTTTCTAGTTTTGTAAATAATAACATGGGGATTTTTATTGGGATTATACTAAACTTATGAATTGCTTTTGGTAGAATAGCCATTTTCACAATAGTAATCCAACCAATCACAATTTTTGGATTTTCTAAGGTTTTCTTCAATCTCCTTCTTCAGATATTCAAACTTTTTATTATTGAGATGTTTGGCCTCCTTTGGGTTTATTTGTTCTTTTTTTTTGACATCTGTGAATGCAAGTGTTTCTATGATCTCTTTCTTAGCATTTTTGGTAGTGTTATGTAAAAAGATTAAAGATTTTTATAGGTTGGGTTTTGTATCCTTCCACTTTGCTAAAACAGTTGTTTCTGGAAGACTTTTGGTGGAATTTTTGGTATTCTTATGTATAGTATCATGTTATCTGCAAATTGTGCTAATTTGATTTCTTCTTTCTTGTTTGTATCTCTAATTCTCTTCACTTATCTTACTGATCTAGCTAGTGCTTCAAGCACCATATTAAAATGAGTATGGATAGTGGAAAGCTTTGTTTCATTCCTGATTTTAATGTGGTTTCTTTTCATTTAGGTCAAGATTAGGCCAAGTACCTGCTTCCCACCCGGGGTCAAGGCTAGGCCAAATTCCATTCTCCACCCACAGTTCTTGGGAGGAGCTGGGATGGGACATTCTTGAAAAACTGCAGAATGTACTGAGGGTCACCTGACTCTCTGGTCCCAGATAAGAGTTCGAATGTATATCACATGCTTGCTAGCCAATAGATTCAAAGGTCAATATGCTTAGTCAATAAGTTTAAACTGTAACCTTTCTGATGTAACCTCTACCTCTAAAAACTATAAAAACTGCTTGTTATAGCCATTCAAGGTCACCTTCAGTCACTCACCACGAGGGGGTTGATTGAAGATTGACCTCCACACACTGGAAAATAAACCTCTTGTGTTTGCATAGAAATCCATTCTCATGTCTCACTTCAGGGGGAGTGTCTCCCAGTAGTTAAGACTCACAGCAGCCACCAGTGCTAATGAAGGCTCACATTGGGCCCCTATCACAGGAGTAGGAACCGAGTCACTCTATCCCCACCAAGATCAAGCCTGGCTCTGCAACATATGTTGAGCCATCCTATATCTCTCTGATAAATCCAACTGGTCTGTGGTAGATGATTATTTTGACAAATGTCTATACAAAATTTATAAATATTTTATTGAAGATTACAAAATTTATAAATATTTTATTGAAGATTTTGAATATGTTCATCACGAATATTGGTGCAGTTTTGTTTGTTTCTTTCTTTCTCTCTTTCTTTCTGTGTCTGTCTGTCTTTCTGTGTGTATGCATGCACATGTGTGTGTGTTTCTGTGTTTTAATCTGATTTTTCATATTAAAATGATGCTAACTTTGTAGTCGAATTTGTAGTTGTCTTTGGCTAGAATTACTCCTAGCTAGTACCTAGGAACAGTTAATCAAAGATTATTCTGATTGTTTCAGGTGTACTTTCAGAAGGCTTGTGTTTGTATACAGTCTTGCTTCAGAGCACCCCTGACACCTAACAATATCCATTCAATTAGTTACTTGTCAGACTAGACACCTCCTTGCTTACTCCTATTCCCTAAAAAAAAACTTGTCCTACTGAGGGTTTGAGGCTACTCAGCCTTCCCATCCTGTCCTTCTGCTGTTTGAGGGTTTGGTTAGAGAAGAGCACAAACTTGAGTTTATAATAAAGAGACCCTAATGTGATAATGTGAATACATTGGAAATGGTTCCTTGGTGGTCTTTGTGGGTTCAGGAAGGCTTCATGGCATGTCAGTTAGTTTGCCTGAGGAAATAAACACTTCCACCATGTTGGGCAAAATTTGAAGCAAGGTTTTTTAAATAGTAAAACACTTTATGTAGCAGATGTGCAGCTCAGTCTTAGTGTGGGTCCTGAACAGCTGGAGTGAGGGACGGGGAGGTATCCCTAAAGCTGTTGTCTGTTTTGGGGATATGTTCTTCTAGATGGGCTGTCTTGTCCGGCCTCAGTGGGAGAGGATGTGCCTAGCCCTGCAGACTTGATATGCCAAGGTAAGGGGATTACTGGGGGTCCTCCACCCTCTCAGAGAAGGAGAGTGGGGGATGGAGAGAAGGATTGTGGGAGGGGGGACCAGGAGAGAGGGCAGTGATTAGCATACAAAGTAAATAAACAAATGAATGAATGAATGAATGAATGAAAAATAAATATTAAAAAATAACCAAAAGATGAACTTTGTTCAGAACCACTCCCTGAAATTTCTCAGATGGATGACTGAAAAACACATGTAGTGTTGGTTTGTAAAGATAAACCTATAGGCCACTGTACTTTCCCATGAGGCTTTTATTTTATTACAAGAAGTATACTTACCAGCATTCCAGGAGCTTACCTGGTCCTTGGGAAGGCAGGGTATACAGGTTATTTCAATATAAATAGGGAAACATCACAGTAAGCATCAAAGAAATTCAGAGTACATTATAAGAGAATACATTAAAAAACCTGAATTCTACAAAGTTGGAAAAAGTCTAAGAAAAAAAAAAAGGGACAATGTCTAAGATTCATCCAAACTTCTAATGGTAAGGTGAATTAATTTTAAAACCACCCAATTTGCTTCATTATCTGTTACATCATTGTGTATTTTTAAGAAAAAAATGCTTGTAAATACCACTCTTAGTTGGAGATCTTTTAAGCTAGCTAATAATAGCTAATTTATTTATATATCATGTTCATAGTCAAGTACTTTTTGCTATTTATTTCTATAAAATTGTTTTAAAAACTGAAATAATTGTAGTGAACATTCCAATACATATTTTTGAAAATTCAGCTCTGAGCATTTAAGAATTCATTTTCTGCCAGGAAAAATTCACTTTTTAATTGCACACATAAATAACTCTTGCATGTATACATGGAGTGCCAGATCTGAGAAACTATAAAGTCTGACATCTGTAGAATTTGCTTGCTTAACACATATTTGTGGTTTATTAGTCAGCCTGTTCTCTGTTTATAGTCGTTGCATTGTTACATAAGGAGCTGCAAATTATGTTATAGAACACCTGTGCTCCAGTGAATTCCTGAGATAATTCTTCCACACACACACTTAAATGCATATAATTAGCTGTGTTCATGCACATCCATATACAAGTTTACATGTATGCCACCAGAGCAAAAACTGTACAAATATGCATAATTTAATTATGTCTACATATAATTGAAAGTCAGAGAAAGTAAAATTAATATAAACAAAATAATTAGCTTTAGTATAATTTTAGCATGGATAAAACGCAAACTGTTTTAGTCTTTGAAATTAAATTTAAGTTTGTTTTTCATTCATATATGATAGCTTGAAAATTTAATAAAGTCATCTTCAAACTTTAAATAGAGTAGGAAATTTCTCACATATATTCCAATACATAATGAAAAGATTTTCATTTACTGGCTTAATATGCAAGATAAAGTCAACATATTTAAGAAAATAGCAACTGTTATGTTTATAATACTAACTGACTTATAAAATCTATATATATAGTTTAGAGATTAATCCTATTGGTCATTCCTGAGTATGTAAATGTACTGAACTTTACAAGTATGGGTTTACTGAATATGAAATAAAAATTTGTGTACTTGGGGTTGAAGTGATGACCTAGCAGTTAAGAGCATTTATTGCTTTACTAGAGGACCTGAGTTTGATTTTAAGAAAACATTTCTGAACCATGCAACTTCGGTTCTAGGGAATCACACACATTCTTCTGGCATATGTGAACACCTGCCCTTATATAGTGCATGGTACACACAGTTACACGCCACCCATTCACACATACATGATCTTTCAAAAATTTTAATAAAGATAATGCTAACAATATTTGGCTAAAATTTTAGGCAAAAGGCTTCAATTACTCAGCCTGCAAATCATTTGGAAGAATAAATTGTTAACAGATATCTCAAAGTATTACTATAAACTGTTGATAATTTCATACAATTTGATCACCAAACTACAAATAGAATCTGAATAAAATTTACAATAGAAAGAAACATATACTAATAATTTATATCATAACATCTTGTTTGTAACAATGAGGGTATTTCTATTTCATCATCAGTGTCTTAGTCAGTGATGTTCAGTATACCCCAAACTCCATGTAACAAATACCATGGCCTATTGGCTTCCTGAGATGTTAATATCAATATGATGATATCTTGCTTATTTGAATTTTTCTGTGGTGTCATAATCATATTGACTAGAAGTGTAGAAATTGTCAAGTTTTACAGTTTGTAAAAACAAAGCTCTGTTGACTTTTAAAACCTTAGAAGAATTAGACATGGAGAAGAAAAAAGTCAAGTCAGATTGTACAGAATATGAAATATAACTCAATAATGTTCAAGAATATAGTTTAACTCTTTCCTCTTAATTGAAATATTCTTCCCTGAAAGGAGGTTTATAAGACTTCTGTAATCTAATGAAACCTATGAGGTCCTGGGAGCTCATTAAGTCACAAGATTCTCAAGGACACATTTTATAGCTATAAAAGGAGCTAAAAATTGATTGAGAAAGAAGAATCTATTTCTGGAGTTGCCTGTAGTTTTCTCAGGAAGCTCTAAGAATGCAGCTTTCACGAGTCAACATTTATGCTAGGGTTGGCTTACTGATGGTTTATCTAACTTTGAGCCATCAATAGACTGTAAGTTCCCCCTCATCTATTCTCCTGTAAGCCACCCCAATAAAATAACTAGTTCTTGAAACGAAGTGGATGGCATTGTTTCTTTGGTTTGTCTTGGTGCCTTGTTTGGGGTTAATGGTTGTTGCTCATGACTTCTTAGGGAAATCCACACAGTGTATGTATAAAAACATAATTGGTATTATGTTTTAGATAATACTATAAATTCCCTGTTGAGGTTTGGTTTTTTGCTATGTATTGTAATTCTAAGTACTGGCCCCCAAACCCTGGTTGACCACAAAGATAAGGAAGTCAACATGATGCTATGTAAGCTTGCCTCAAAGTTATCCCTAGTTGATGAGTAAAGATGCCTACAGCCTATAGCTGGGCAGAAAAAGGATAGGTGATTTTGGTTCCCTGGAGCTTGGAGGATGAGACCACAAAGGAGGAAGAAGAGAAAATGGAGAGAGGACAAGATGACTTTGGGTAAGAATCATGAATACATGGCCACAAGGGCTTGCCGTTTGGAATTGAGAGCTGCACAGATGAAACATGGCAAGTATTAACCATTAAATAACTCACCATAATTATCATTGTGATTTTCAATGACTACTGCTTCATAGTCTTTAATTAAGCCAAAGTTACCTGTGACTTTTAACAATGAACATTGAAATTTATGTTGTTACATTACTTTTTTTTAAGATATGAGGTACAGAAAGCTCATTAGAGCTATTACCTTACCAGAAGCTAACTACAGTATTACCCACAAGAAAATATTATTTACATTTTTAAAACTAGGTTGTGCGACTTTTCCTGTGTTAACAATAACTGTTAACCTTATCTCTGGGAATATAGCATAAGTTACCTAAACAAGTATATAAGGAGGTCTTTGTAATATCTTCAGTGATTTAAAAGAAATGCATTAAGCAGAAATACTAAAATGTTTTTAAATTTTCTATGGTGATTTGAATAAGAATGGCCTCCATAGGCTCATATATTTGAATACTCTGGGTAAACCACTACTTGAAATGTTTAAGGGGTGTGGCCTTGTGGGAGTAGATGTGACCTTCTTGGAAAAGGTGTGTCATTGGAAATGGGGCTTTGATAGTTTGAAATCCCATCCAAGTTCCAGTGTCTGTCTATCTCTTCCTGCTTCCTGTAGATCCAGATGTAGAACACCCAGTTACGATGTCAGCCTGCATGCCCTGTTCCCCAGCATGATGACAATGTACTAAATCTCTGAAACTAATTAATTTTTTTTCCTTTATAAATGCTTTTGTGGTCATGGTGTCTCTTAACAGCAATAGAGCCATGACTAAGACATTAGTCAACACACAGGTGGTATTCGTTATAGTTATATACTATTTATTTGACTAACTTTACTATCCTCTTTTAATGTATAACTTTAATTCTCTAAGGATTGGAGTTTACTTGGGTTCAATTTTAAATCTGCAGCAGCTCTAAACAATAGTGTTTGTGGAAAGGTATGAGCTTGATAAATGATTATAATCACTTTTAAGTTCTAAATGGAACTGATGAATCTTTAACTTGCTTGTGATGTGTAAAGATTACATTAATTTGAGGTTTACTACCAGGTTACCTTTTAAAGTGACTGTCATTGTTTAATGTTAAATTTGTGTAAGAGGAAAGACATGATCACAAATGAGGAATTACTTCCATAGCATTGATCTGTGAGGCATTTCCTTAGTTGCAAGTTGATTTAAGAGTATCTAGTCCATGGTGAGAGATACCATTACCTGGTCATAGTGTTTTATTGTAGTCATAGAAAGCAAACTGAAATCAAAATTGGTATAAAGATTGGGGTTTCTGTTGTGGATTTGACTATCTGTCTTTTCAGCCTGGAGTTGTTGTATTGGTGGATGTTGAAGAAGGTGGATGATTTTGGAGTTCTGTGATAGGAAACAATTAAGTATTCAGAATTTAGAGAGTAATTTTCTGGACCTTTGAAGATAGGAATGCTGAAAAAGATGCAAATGATGGAGGAATGGCTTGTCCAGTTTCAGAAAGAGTCAAGAACTCTATTAGAAATGTTTCTATGATATATTCAGAATAAGAATCTCTGGAAATGAAACCTTTGCTTTACTGGAACTTTAGAACTCCGATTACCTGTGGTTGAAGGACGAAGCGTGATTAAGAAGCCAGTACCATTGAGATGAAATCTTCTGAGGAGTTCTTCAGAGTCAGAAAACAAGATATACTCCAGAACGGAAGAAGATTGCACCTCACATTCAGAGCTAAACTGGAAAAATGTAATATAATCTCCCACATAGTAATAATTTTGAAAGTATGGTAAGGTCATAGAGGGAAGCTGATGCTTGACTCCCTGAGAAGATTGGGACACTGGTGAAGTTACAGCCTCAGCTGCAATGCAGATCCCAACATTAAATGGAGCAGTGAGAATAGGTAATATTTGTCACAATACATCAGGGTTGTAGTGCCTGAAGGTAGGCCAGGATGTTATTGTAGCAGGTATAGATTCAGTTGCAGTGGAAATTCCAAGATACTGAAGATGCCAATGCAATGTGTGCTGGCTAGTTTTGTGCAACTTAACACAAGCTAGAGTCATCAAGGAGGAAAGAGCTTCAACTGAGACAATGTCTCCAAAAGATTGAGCTGTGGGCAAGTCTGTAGGGAATTGTCTTAATAATTAATTGACAGAAGAAGGCCCAGCCTATTGTAAATGTTGCTACCTCTAGCCCAGTGATACTGAGTTACATAAGAAAGAAGGCTGAGCAAACCAGTAAGCCTCACACCTCCATGGCCTCTGCATCAACTGTTGCCTCCAGATTCTAGCCCTGCTTGAGTTTCTCTCTTGACATCCTTTAGTGATGGGTTGTGATGTAGAATTTTAAGTCAAATAAAGCCTTTCCTCCTCAGCTTTCTTTTGGTCATGGTGTATCATCATGGTAGTAATAACTGTTAAAAAAAACATGGGCATGTTTATTTGTCAAGTGAAGTTGGCCTGTCTCTAGGAGACAAGCAGTGTGTGCTATGGGTGGCAGAAACTGGGTAAAGAGACAGGCAAAGCCTTGGAAGGCCAGAAAATAATTAGAGACATTGTACAATGGACTACTTACTGTGAGATATATTCGTTGCTTATTTGATGTTAGTTGTACCCTGAGACTTCCATCATGGAGCAAGAAAGGACATACTTTGTTTTAAATTTTACAGGATGCCATAGTTAAGAAACTTCGGACTTTAAAAGAGACATTAAACTTTTAAACTGTTGAGAATTGAAATACTATGTGATATCTAATGTAAAATATTTGAGATTGAAAAGGAAAGATCATAATCTAAAGTTATTTGTGCATCTAATTCTACAACTGATGGAATTTTAACACTGACTTAGTGTCAACTGTTAACATGACATATCTTAGGAAAAAACTCTTAATACTGAGGAATTACCTCTGTAACATTTGTCTGTGAGAGAGACCTGGAAAGTGAGAGCCTCTCGGGACTCAAAGGGCAGGTGGAACCTTACATGAAATACTCTACAGTGGGAAGAGGGAACTTGTTGAGCTCACCTCCTGCAGAAAGACAGGGCATCAAGTGAGGGATGGGATTGCTATCTCACAGTCAAAATTCTGACCAATAATCCTTTCTGTCTGGAAAAAATACAGGGAAGGAAATGGAGAGGGGCCTGAGGAAAAGAAAGTCCAGCAACAGGCCCAAAGTGGGATCCAGCTCAAGGGGAAGCCCCATGACCTGACACCATTACTGAGGTAATGGGGCACTCAGAAAAAGGGACCTATCATGACTGCCCTCCAAAAGACCCAACAAGCAGCTGAAAGAGTCAGATGCAGATGTGCACCCAACCGATGAACAGAATCTGCTGACCCCCTTGGGTGAATTAGGTAAAAGCCGAAGGAAGCTGAGGAGGAGGACAACCCTGTAGGAGAACCTGCGGTTTCAATTAACCTGGACCCCTGAGATCTCTCAGACACTGGATTACCAACCAGCCACCATACATCAGCTGAGATGAGGCCTCCAACACATATATAGCAGAGGACTCCCAGGTCTGGATTCAGTTAGAGAAGATGCACCTCAAGAGACTGGAGATCCCAGGAAGTTTAGAGATCTGGTGGGGTGGAGGGTGGGAACATCCTCTTAGAGACGGGGTAGGCGGGGATGGAATGTTAGAGTAGACCAGGAGGGATTAAAATCTGGAATGTAAAAATAAATGAAAAATTTTAAAAAATGGTCTGTGAAAACTTCTGTGGTATTTCATTAATTTACAACCTATATAGGAGATCCTAGCCCACTGTGAGAAGTACTACTCCTGGTTAGGTGAGCCTGGGATGTATAAGAAAGGTAGCAGAGAAAGCCAGGGGATCCAGCCAGTAAAGCAACATTCTCTGTGATATTTTCTTCAGTTTCTTCTCTCCTAAATTTACCTTCGTCACAGTGTTTTTCACAGCAGCGGAAATCAAACTAAAACAAGGACAGGGCCAAAAGAAACATAGAAAAGTATTTGAGGACAAAAACATGATAGAAATAAAAACTCAATTACTAAACTAGTCTGTATTAGCACATATAATCATTATATCACACATTTAAGAGTAAAACCATCAAAACTGTTCATTCGGTAAAGAACATTGCTGCTAATTCTGATAACTTGAATTTCATGTGTAAGACCCACATGATATAAGGAGAAAGCCAATTATCTCTCTCTTTCTCTCTTTCTCTTTCTCTCCCTTTTTCTTCCTTTCTTCCTTCCTTCCTTCTTTCCTCCCTTCCTTGCCTGCTTGCTTGCTTATCCATTTTATATTCCACTCACTGAGCCCATTCCTTTAACCCCTCCCACAGTTCTTTCCCTGTCTCCCATCCCTTTCTCCTTTGAGTGGGTGTGGCCCCCCAGGGTATTACCTTAGCACATCAAGTCTCTGTGACCCTAAGTGAAGCCTCTCCCACTGAGGGCAATCCAGCTAGAAGAACCTATTCTATGAACAGGAAACAGTTTTCTGGATAACCCCTGTTCCAGTTGTTTAGGGACCACATGAAGACCAAGCTGTACATCTGCTACAGATGTGCAGGGAGGCCTAGGTCCAGACTGTGAATATTTTTTTTTTTGGTTGGTGGTTCAGTTTCTGAAAACCTCAAATGTCCAGGTTAGTTGACTCTGTTGCTCCTCCTGTGGAGTTCTTATCCACTCCAAAATCCACACTCCTTTGTTCTATTCTTTATTACGATGGGGATTGCATTGAATCTATACATAATTTTGATAAGATTGACATTTTCACTATGTTAACCCTGCCTATCTATGAGCATGAGAGATCTTTTCATCTTCTGAGATCTTCGATTCCAATAAAGTCATTGCATGTTACCATGGAATGTACATGCAAGCACACACACACACACACACACACACACACACACACACACACACACACAAAGAAGTACAATAAAACATAAGAACATAAATAATGGAAGTATTGCCTTCACAGACTAAGACATATTTGTAGTTATCATTTATATGTTTCAAAATTTACAAAAAAATAAGGAATCCAAGGTGGTTAAATTAGTTATCAAAACCCAAATAGTATGAAAGAATAAAGATTCAAATGGGGCAAATATATATATCTAAGACATGTGTAGTATGAAAGGAAAATAAAGTTTAATGTAGAATTTATTATTAAGAAAAACTGTTTAAAATGAGATTTTTTGCACAGGCATAAATCATTAAAATAATATCGAATGAATATAATTGCATTAGAAGGGATCTTAAAACTAGAATTCGTGTTGAGATAATATGAAAGCCATGGAAAAATTAAAACTACTGTACAATAAAAATAAATAGTTTTTATATATAAAATATATATAAATAAAATACAATAAATAAAAATACTTGAGTATATATACACACCATGCTTCTCTTTTAAACCATGGCTATTGGACTCATAAATTCACAGAAGCTGTGGTTAACTTTACAATATATACACAAGATTAAGTCAGTAAAACTCTAGAACATAAGGAAAGGTGAACTTGAAGCCCCACCGCTTAACAAAGAACTTTTAAGACTTGATTGTCACTCAGGAAATGAAAGGATCCTTTCCTCTAATGAAACTGAAAAGTTTCTGTAAGGTATAGGAAAACATTAAGCAGACAAAGTGGCAGCCTACAGAATGGGCAAATTGTTTCTCCATCACTACATCTGATAAAGTACTAATATCTAAAAATACATAAAGAACTAAAAAAAACTAGCTATTAAAAAACAAATAATCCAATTTTAAAATGGGGTACTAATAGGAAATTCTCAATAGAGAAAAATCAAGTGACTGAGAAACTCATAAAAATGTTCAACATCCTTAGCCATTAGGGAAATCCAAGACAAAACTATTCTGAGATTCTATGTTACACCTGTCAGAATGACAAGATCAATAACACAAGTGACAGTTTATGCTGATGAGGTTGTGGGCAAAGGAGAACTCTCTATCATTGTTGTTAGAGGTACAGACTTATACATACACTTTGGAAATCAATATGGCAGTTTCTCTGGTAACTGAGATTTGATTTACCTCAAGACTCAGCTATATCACTTCTATGCATATATTCAAAGGACTCCTAATCCTACCACAAGGACACTTGCTCAGTTATGCTTATTTCAGATTTATTATTTTTTTATCTTTATTAACTTGATTATTTTTTTTACTTGATTATTTCTTATTTACATTTCGATTGTTATTCCCTTTCCCAGTTTCCCGGCCAACATTCCCCCTAACCCCACCCCCCTCCCCTTCTAAATGGGTGTTCCCCTCCCCATCCCCACCCCATTACCGCCCTACCTCCAACAATCACGTTCACTGGGGGTTCAGTCTTGGTAGGACCAAGAGCTTCCCCTTCCACTGGTGCTCTTACTAGGCTATTCATTGCTACCTATGAGGTTGGAGCCCAGGGTCAGTCCATGTATAGTCTTTGGGTAGTGGCTTAGTCCCTGGAAGCTCTGGTTGCTTGGCATTGTTGTTCACATGGGGTCTCAAGCCCCTTCAAGCTCTTCTAGTCCTTTCTCTGATTCCTTCAACGGGGGTCCCATTCTCAGTTCAGTGTTTTGCTGCTGGCATTCGCCCATGTATTTACTGTATTCTGTCTATGTCTCTCAGGAGAGATCTACATCTGGCTCCTGTCGGCCTGCACTTCTTTGCTTCATCCATCTTATCTAATTGGATGGCTGTATATGTATGGGCCACATGTGGGGCAGGCTCTGAATGGGTGCTCCTTCTGCCTCTGTTTTAAACTTTACTCCCTATTCCCTGCCAAGGGTATTCTTGTTCCCCTTTTAAAGAAGGAGTGAAGCATTCACATTTTGGGCATCCTTCTTGAGTTTCATGTGTTCTGTGCATCTAGGGTAATTCAAGCATTTGGGCTAATATCCACTTATCATTGAGTGCATACCATGTGTGTTTTTCTGTGATTGCATTACCTCACTCAGGATGATATTTTCCAGTTCCATCCATTTGCCTATGAATTTCATAAAGTCATTGTTTTTGATAGCTGAGTAATATTCCATTGTGTAGATGTACCACATTTTCTGTACCCATTCTTCTGTTGAAGGGCATCTGGGTTCTTTCCAGCTTCTGTCTATTATAAATAAGGCTGCTATGAACATAGAGGAGCACGTGTCTTTGTTATATTGGGGTATCTTTTGGGTATATGCCCAAGAGAGGTATAGCTGGGTCCTCAGGTAGTTCAATGTCCAATTTTCTGAGGAACCTCCATACTGATTTCCAGAATGGTTGTACCAGTCTGCAATCCCACCAACAATGGAGGAGTGTTCTTTCTCCATATTCTCACCAGCATTTGCTGTCACATGAGTTTTTGATCTTAGCCATTCTCACTGGTGTGAGGTGAAATCTCAGGGTTGGTTTGCTTTGCATTTCCCTTATGACTAAAGATGTTGAACATTTCTTTAGGTGTTTCTCAGACATTCGGCATTCCTCAGCTGTGAATTCTTTGTTTAGCTCTGAACTCCATTTTTTAACAGAGTTATTTGTTCCCGCGGTCTAACTTCTTGAGTTCTTTGTATATTTTGGATATAAGGCCTCTATCTGTTGTAGGATTGGTAAAGATCTTTTCCCAATCTGTTGGTTGCCGTTTTGTCCTAACCACAGTGTCCTTTCCCTTACAGAAGGTTTGCAGTTTTATGAGATCCCATTAGTCAATTCTTGATCTTAGAGCATAAGCCATTGGTGTTTTGTTCAGGAAATTTTCTCCAGTGCCCATGTGTTCGAGATGCTTCCCCACTTTTTCTTCTATTAGTTTGAGTGTATGCTATCTTTTTTCTATTGGATGGTTTTGGCTCCTTTGTCAAAAGTTAAGTGACCATAGGTGTGTGGGTTCATTTCTGGGTCTTCAATTCTATTCCACTGGTCTATCTGTCTATCTCTGTATCAATACCATGCAGTTTTTATCACTATTGCTCTGTAATACTGCTTGAGTTCAGGGATAGTGATTCCCCCAGAAGTCCTTTTATTGTTGAGGATAGTTTTAGCTATTCTGGGTTTTTTGTTATTCCAGATGAATTTGCAAATTGTTCTGTCTAACTCTTTGAAGAATTGGATTGGTATTTTGATGGGGATTGCATTGAATCTGTAGATCGTTTTTGGTAAAATGGCCATTTTTACTATATTAATCCTGCCAATCCATGAGCATGGGAGATCTTTCCATTTTCTGACATGTTCTTCAATTTCTTTCTTCAGAAGTTTGAAATTCTTATTGTACAGATCGTATTGTACAGTTCTTATTGTACAGATCTTGGTTAAAGTCACACCAAGGTATTTTATATTATTTGAGACTATTATGAAGGGTGTCATTTCCCTAGTTTGTTTCTTGGCTTGTTTCTCTTTTGTGTAGAGGAAGGCTACTGATTTATTTGAGTTAATTTTATACCCAGCCACTTTGTTATTTCAGCTTTATTTATAGTGACCAGAAACTGGAAATCATTACTAGATGTACCTCAACCAGAGAATGGTTAAAGAAAATGTGACATATTTACAGAATGGAGTGTTACTCAGTTTTTATAATTGATTTTACGAAATGTGCATGTACATGGGTAGAACTAGATAAAAATCATTCTGATTGAGGTAATCCAGAACCAGTAAGACAAATACGGTATGAATTTACTTATAAGTAATTATTAACCAATAAGTAAATAATAATCAAGCTATAATCCACAGACTCAACATGATTAGGTAAAGAGAATGGGAGGGCTCTAGAGGGCACATAAGGATATACCTGGTAGGGGAAATAGAATAGATATTACAGGTAGACTTGGGTGTGTAGATGGAAGGGGGAGAGAATATCAGCAAGGAAATAGAGAAAGAGTGCTAAGAGAGATGGCTAGAATTTATGGACATTTGGGTGGAGAGAAATATAATTCCATAAAAAAATTCCTAGAATCCTTGAAGTTGACTCTATTGAGGATGCCTACTAATGGAGGATATGGAGTCTAAAATGCCTATCTTTTCTAGCCAGATGACTCCTCTAGTAGTAGGCTTAGTTGCATTCTGTCAAGCTGTTGACTGAAGTGGTCTGGTAGAGAGTTAAAGGCTGATGCTAGAACAGAAATTTGCTCTCTGAAAAATGACAATTATACCCCATTGCTGAGGACAACATCCTCAGAGCTCACTGAATGTTGAGAGGATGAGCTTGTTCCTACCTTCTAGGCTCTTTGATATAGGAAACTACTATACTGTCTACCAAAAGAGAAACCTGGATACCAACTCAACCACAAAACCCTCAACTTAAACAATTGGTCCTGCCTGAGAGAGGTGCTGGGACAATGGCGGCACAGAACTTGTGGTGGTGGTTAATCAATGTCTGTTTTAACTTGAGACCCATGTTATAAAGTGCCAAGATGACCATGACCAGAGATAGAATAGCTCAGAGAGACCTAAGGTAAAATCAACTATGAATGGTATAATGAATGAATGAATGAATGAATGAATGAATAATCGATGAATTATGTCTAACAATATCATAGAGTGATGCTTTGTCCAGTTGCCACAGAGAGGCTTCCTCCAGCAGCATATGGGATCTAGTGCAGAGACCCACAGCTAGATATCATGCAGGGAGAGTCTAAACTATAGGCCTCCATTGGGTTCTTCTTTTTGGAGTTCAGGGAGCACTATGGAAGAGCTGAGGGTCAGGAGAGATTGTAGAAGTCAAAGGGGATTGAAAAAAATAGGAGAACAGAAGCCACTGAATAAACTAAGCAGGGGTCAAAGGGACTCACAGAGACTGTAGAGGCAAACAGGTCTGTACCAGGTCCTCTGCATATTTGTTTGGTACTCCTACTAGTGGGAGCAATATATCTTTGACTCTTGTCTGCTTTTGGGTCTCTTACTCCTGTTGGGTTGCCTCGGCCAGTCTTAATATGAGAGCTTTTGCCTTATTCTACCGTGTCTCATCAAAGAATAAATTGATGTTCTTTTCTTTTCTTTTTCTTTTTTTTTCTTTTTGAGAGCTTTGTATAACATATTTTAACCAAATAAATATTCCCAACTCCTCTCATATTTAACTCTTGTCTCTATATACCTAAGCTTTTCTTTTCTTTTTCTTTTTTTTAAACATCACTAGATATTGTTGGATATATGATCTTCCACTGGAGCATGGATAACTTAGTAGGGGATCTTCTAGCAGCTAGCAATTATCAATCCCTATTGCCAGAATTAAAGTTCTGTTCTCAACATCCCTCTCCATGTTACAATTCAGTCTGGCTTTATTTTGCATATGTTTCATGCATGTTGTCTCAAAATCTATGTATAAATATATGCAGTTGTCATGCTATATCCAAAAACTAAGTTTCTTTGTAGTCTTCTACTGTCTCTGGCTCTTACATTCCTTGCAATGATCCCTGATTCTTTATCAATAACCTTCATTAAATAAAGGAACAAGATATTAAGAAAGCATGTTCTGAGAATACTGCAGAGCAAGTCTAGTGAACAACAAAAAAATGAAATACACTTAGTTAAATGAAGTCCTCTGGGACAAATTTATTTTAAGGCTGACCATTTTATAAAATAAAAGAACACAAACGAGCACATGGTATTCTATGTGTCATTTTCCTTATTTATAACATGAAGAAAGTAAACTACATGAATTCTGAAGTTTCAAAGTCAACAGAATCTCAGAATAGCTCAACTAGATACTTAGACAATATGCTTATATAAAACAATTAAAAATGAATTGTTAGAATCCTGAGAAGAGGGAGCAGAGAGGATGAAAAATACACTTAGCTTTAATGGCAATGTAGTCGTTTCCCATAGTAAATCACAAGAAAAGAAAAATGTGACTTATTGCCACAGACTAGAGCCTTGTAAGCGCTATTTAATTCATTCTAGCAGGCAGAATTCATTTATAATCATTAAATCACATAAAATTTTAGATTAAAATGTGCATTTCTAATATAACCTGAGTAAGCTAAAGCTGTATATTCAATGTACATTTCCCAGCCCAGAGACTCTTAATATGATGTATGGGGCTTGAAAGCCTTGTGACTGGTAGAGCCTGTCCAGAGGAAGAGTAAAGTTGAGAGGTGTTCAAACACCAAAATGTCATCTTGACACTGGCTGGAATGGGGCTGGTTTTTCTCCTTTCTCTGAGACTGCATGTCCTAGATCACATAACACCCTTGAGGTAGTCGCATAGCCTCGTGGCCAAATTGCAGGTTTAACTTCCTTTTTCCCCTATAAAGATATGTCCAGCAATTGCCTGGAATTCCTCTTTAAGCAAATGAAGCATTCTCAGCACCTCAGCACCATGCAAGAATATACAGTGACCTCAAAATCCCTACCTATTCCTCAAGGTTTACATAGCCCTTATTATCCCCCACCCCAGTAAAAGAGAGCTGTTTCACTGAAAATCTTCTCAGAGAAAGCTGTTTCACCTCTGCATTCACTGGTATATCAAGTTTCCGGCTAATCCACCTGACTGGAAAAGCTTCATTCCTTCCAGCCTAGACTGGAAATGTAACCTTGTCTGGATATCCTTAGGGTAGAAGTAAATCCAGGCTGGCAATGTTGTCAGATTTCTTTAATCACTGGGCTGGTGCAATTTATCTTCATGTAAAATTAAAATACACATAAGATAAATTTTACTTATTAATTAACTAATTTTAGCTCTGTGTATGTACACATGTGACAAAGAAAGGTGCAGGATGGTCAGATGACAATGTGTATGATTTTCATTAAAATAAATTGCTTAGAGTGGGATTTCTAATGGTCATTACTATAGAATAATAGTTATTTTACTACCAAGATGAATACTGGCTGTGTCCAATTTTACAGCAGATAAGTAACAAAAATGTGAGACAATAGGGGTATAATTACCAAAATTCATAGAGGATGATATAAGTAGATAAAGAAAAGTCAGTTTTAGTGCATGCCGGCTAAAAAGTAGATAGATAGATAGATAGATAGATAGATAGATAGATAGATAGATAGATAGAGTCCACAATTATATGTAGTCAATACACATTAGTTTAGGTTTTAAAATTAAGAAGAAAACAAAAGAAATGCCCCAAAATATAAAGAACTCAATAAACTAACCACCAAAAAAAAACCCAAACAACCCAAACAAAACATGGAGTATAGAACTAAATCAATAATTCAAAGCAGGGGAACCTTGAAAGGCTGAGAAGCACCTAATGAAATGTTCAAAGTCCTTAATGACCAGAGAAATGCAACTCAAAATGATCCTGAGATTCCACTTCATACCAATCAGAATGGCTACAGTCAAAACCTCAGGTGACAAGACATGTTGGTGAGGATGTGGAGAAAGAGGAATACTTCTCCATTTCTGGTGGGATTGTAAACTGGTACAACCACTCTGGAAATCAATTTGGAGGTTCCTCAGAAAATTGCATATAGATCTACCTGAAGATCCATCAATACCAATCTTGGGAATATACACCAAAGATGTCCCACTATGCCACAGGGGCACCTGTTCCACTCTGTTCACAACGGCCTTATTCTTGATAGCCAGAGGCTAGAAACAACACAGATGTCCCACAACAGAAGAATGGATACAGAAAATGTGGTTCATTTTCACAACAGAATACTACTCAGCTATTAAGAATGAGGACAGTTCTGTCTGTCCCCAAAGCTGACCTAGTCCCTCAGCTCTCTGTACCCAGATCTCCAAGGGAGAGAGCAGGAGTCTTAGAAGTGCAGACAATATTGACAGCACAGGGGAGACCACCACTTACACTCAAATTCCTGGCCCAAGAGTGACCTGCCTGGAGCCTTCTGGACATAGGAACCTAGGAGCAGATTGGAACAGGATCCTCCTAGTTTTCACCTGTGCCCAGAGCCGAAAGCCAGTCAGCAGGAGCATTGACAAACCTGAGAGCAGAGGTAAGATCACCATTTCTGTTCTGAGGGACCCACCTGGAGCCCTCAGGACACAGGAACCAAGGTTAAGTCTGGGGCAGGATCCTTTTGCTTTCTGCTTATGCCCAGAACTGACCCTGTCCCACAGCTCCCTGTACCCTGCTCCCCCAGGGAGAGAGAGGAACTCTCAGAAGTGCAGATAATCCTAGGAGCACAGTTTGGACCACCACTTCTACTCACATTGCTGGCCCCAGAGGAACCCGCATGGAGCCCTATGCACACAGGAACCTAGGAGGAGTGAGCAACAGGATCTCTTCAGTTTCTACCTACAACCATAGCTGAAAGACCGTCTCCAGGAGCACCGACAAACCCGAGAGCAGAGGTAAGACCACGAATTCTGCTCCAGGGGACACACCTAGAGCGCTCAGGACATAGGAACACAGGAGTAGTCTGTGAGAGGATCCTTCAAGTTTCTGCCTGGGCCCAAAACTGACCCTATGACACAGCTCTCTGTACTCAGATTCTGCTGGGAGAAAGATGGTCTCCAGGAATGCTGACTTATAGGCTTACAGGAGGCTCAACCGCTGTCAGAGACAGCAAGACTAGCTAACACCAGAGATAAGCAGATGGCAAAAGGTAAGCCCCGGAATCTAAGCAACAGAAACAAAGACTACTTGGCATTATCAGAGCCCAGTTCTCATACCAAAGTAAATATTGGATATCCCAACACACCAGAAAAGCAAGATTTGCATTTAAAATCACATCTCATGATGATGACAGAGGACTTTAAGAAGGACATAGATAACTCCCTTAAAGAAATACAGGACAACAGAGGTAAACAGACACCATTAAAGAGGAAACACAAATATCCCTTAAAGAATTACAGGAATTGCAAAGATTCTGTACGACCAAGGTCATTGTCATTAGGACACCTCCCCCCCCCCAGAATTTCTCAGAGTTCTGGGAGGTAAGAGACTCTCAGGACTCAAAGTGCAAGATGAAATGCCCTACAATATGGAGAGGGAACTTGTAGAGTTGACCTCCAGCATAAAGACAGGGCAGCAAGTGAGGGATGGGGTTGCTATCCTACAGTCAAAACTCTGACCCATATTTCTTCCTGTCTGAAAGAACTTCAGGGAAGGAAATGGAGAAGAGCCTGAAGAAAAGGTCCAGTTACAGGCCCAAATGGGGATTCATCTCAAGGGGAGGCCTCAAGGCCTGACACCATTACTGAGGCTGTGGAGTCCTCACAAAAAGGGCCCTATCATGAGTACCCTCAAAAAGAAGCAACGAGCAGCTGAAAGAGTCAGATACAGATATTTATACCCAACCAATGAACAGAAGCTGCTGACCCCTGTGGTTGATTTAGGGAAAAGCTGAAGGAAGCTGAGGAAGAGGGCAACCCTTTAGGAGGACCCACAGAACCTGGACTTATGAGATTTCTCAGACACTGGATCACCAACCAGGCACCACACCAGCTGAGATAATTGTCCCATAATTCCGGATGAGATAAGGCCTCCAACACATATACAGCAGAGGACTACTAGGTCGGGTTTCAGGCAGACATTTACCTAACCCTCAAGAGACCGGAGGCCCGTGGAGTATAGGGATCTGGTGCGGTGGGGACATCCTTGTGGAGTCTGGGGGTGGGGGGAGGGAGGAGGTATAGGTTTGTGGAAGAGTGAGAGGGTGGGCCGGGAGGGAATAAAATCTGGAGTGTTAAAATTAAACAAACAAATAAATAAATAAATAAATAGAAATATATAAAAAAGGAAAATGCTCAATATAAACACTGGGTGGTATGGTCTCTCTGACACTATTAAGCAGCAGTAAACTTTCTTCACATATAGCAAGACCAAAATGCGAATGCTTCACTCCTTCTTTAAAAGGGGAATAAGAATACCCTTGGGAGGGGATAGGGAGGCAAAGTTTAGAACAGACACAGAAGGAACGCCCATTCAGAGCCTGCCCCACATGTGGTCCATACATATACAGCCACCAAACTAGATAAGATGGATGAAGCAAGGAAATGCAGGCTGACAGCAACCAGATGTAGATTTCTCCTGAGAGACACAGCCAGAATATGGCAAGTACATAGGTGAATGCCAGCAGCAAACCACTGAACTGAGAATGGGACCCCCGTTGAAGGAATCAGAGAAAGGACTGGAAGAGCTTGAAGGGGCTTGAGACCTCATGTGAACAACAATGCCAAGCAACCAGAGCTTCCTGGGACTAAGCCACTACCATGGACTGACCCTGGGCTCCAACCTCATAGGTAACAATGAATAGCCTAGTAAGGGTACCAGTGGAAGGGGAAGCCCTTGGTCCTGCTAAGACTGAACCCCCAGTGAACAGGATTGTTGGTGGGAGGACAGTAATGGGGGAGGATGGGGAGGGGAACACCCATACAGAAGGGGAGAGGGAGAGGTTAGGGGGATGTTGGCCTGGAAACTGGGAAAGGGAATAACAATTGAAATGTAAATAAGAAATATCCAATTTAATAAAGATGGAGAAAAATAGAAAAATAGACACAGAATCAACTTCCTTATTCTTCCCCCCTCTGAGATATATTTTTATTTCTATTTATTTGAGACATGACCTCATTCTGTACTATAAGATGTCTATAACTTATTTTACTGTGAGCCCACACTGCCCTCAAACTTGTGGACATTTTGCAGCACAAGCTCAAATTCACAGACTTGTGTCACTACATTTAGCTTTGAGATATTTTAGATCATATACTACATTGTTTGCCTTTGTGAGGAATTTTATCAATATAACAAATTGGCTAGAACTATTAGAAAATAACATTCTCCATAAATTGTTGTAGTTTGGTAATGTGAATCTCAACACTCTTTTTTTAAAAAAATTGTGTGAAAGTAATATGCTGGAATTATGACTATGAGTTCCTTGAAATAGAAGGTTTGTAAGTCCATCTTGTTCTGTTGAGAGGAATGCACAAGCTACTCTAGTAAAAGATGTTAGCTCTTTGCTGGCCACATTTTAGATACTTGCCTGGAAGAAAAACCAATATAGACTGAGGGAAAGAAACAGTGTAAAACAATCTTTAGGACAGAAAAATTCCTCTTATTGGACTTTGACTAAACTTTCAAAGCAATTATTACTAGCTTTTACCTAGTACATATTCCTCTTCCTACTCAAGATGTCACATTCTTAAACCATATTTCATATATATATATATATATATATATATATATATGAAAATTTCTCAGTAGGTAGCAGAAACAGTTTCAATTTTAGGAAAGAACAACAGAAAATTTTTAATTTTTGTCAAGTTAGACAGAAATAACATTCAGAATATAAAGGTGGTAATGATCTTCTAAAAGCCTATAGTCTCTTGAAAAGCATTGAAACAAACAAACAGAAATGAGTAAATTAAAAGTAAGCAAATATTAGGCTTCTGAATAAAGACAAGATTTGGTACAGGTAGTCTGAACTCTGTATCACATTATTAAGGAAAGGGGACATATTTCTTAAAGATAAAATTGAAGATGGGAGGATGGCCAATGGAAGTTGAGCATACACGACCAAAGCAGCCTCAGAGAAGACAATATGACTTTGAAATTATAGAAATCCTAACCCATTATTTTTCTAGATCTTCTCCATTAATACCTTTAGCACATACTCTACATCCTTGCCCTTTCCATGTTCATTAGGTCCAATTTCCCATTGATTTGGTTTTATTCTTCTTTAGATGCTCCCAGGACTTATTCATACCATTTACTTATGGCTTTCAATTTTGATATTTATCAACTAATAGTGAAATAATATTTTAAACAATTATTTGAAAAACATCTCTTATTATTATACACAAGTTGGGTGGCTGCTTTAGTGACAGAAAAGGCCTTCAACCTTGGAGTGATGCATGTTTCACTCCACATTAGAATGCTGTGTGGAGTGGTTCAACATAAACATCTTTTTTTCCCACTGTGAATCAGATTAGGAAGATTAGAAGAAAATACTGTCCTGAAAGTAGGATGCTAGACATTTCTTCAAGGATATTATAATGTGGCATTTGATGTTCTATTGGGATTTTAACAAGTTTTGCATGGTCAAATTCCATTAAGAACCTGGCCTTCTCCCAAGAATATGTTTGTCCCTCTCATCTGCCACGGTATCATCACTGCAAGAAAGCCTCATCTCACCTGTTCAATCATAGCAGAACATTTTTAAATTGCTTTCATTTTGCTCATTAGCTTGGAAGTGTTTTAGACAAAACCAGAACTTTAGACAGAACAATATTAATCACAAATATCATAGTTAAAGGGGGAAACATATTTCTATATTCCTTATATAAAATGATAAACTTAATAATTAAATTTGGTGCCACTTTTGTCATCTTGCCTATTAATATGTGATGCTTAAAGAGTCAACATACTTTATTCTGAGTACCTTGCCAAACACTTTACACAGTATTATTTATGTTTTTTTGTGATTTATATTAAAGAGTAAATTATTATTAACTGGGTGAACTAAAATATGCCATTAATTTTATATATTTATTCATTTTACATCCAAATTTCAGCCCATCCCCTTCTTCTCCTTCCAGTCCCACCCTCACATAACCTTTTCCCATTACCCCCCCCTTCTTTAGTGAGAAGGGGAAGCCCCTCCCCCATAGGTAACAAGCTGCCCTGGGACATCAAGTCACAGCAGGACTAAGGGCATCCTCTCCAACTGAAGCCTAACCAGGCAGCCCAGCTAGTGGAATGGGAGCCACAGTCAGGCAGGCAACAGATTCAGAGACTACCTATTCCAATTTTTAGGGGACCTATGAAGACAAAGATGCACATCTGGTACAAATATATGAGGGGACTCTGTCCAACCTATGCATGCTCTTTGGTTGGTGGTTTAGTCTCTGTGAGGCCCCATGGGCCCAGGTTAGATGGCTCTGTAGGTCTTCTAGAGTTATCCTTTATTACTCTAGATTTTTCAATCCTTTCTTCAAATCCCAATCTCTGCCTAATGTTTGGCTGTGAGTCTCTGCATGTGTTTCCATCAGTTTCTGAATGAAGCCTCTCAGAAAACAATTATGCTAGGTTTCTGTCATTATTAGTGTCAGGGTTTGGTTCTTTCCTGTAAGGGTATGTCTCAAGTTGGTCCAGCCATTGCTTAGCCATTCTTTCAATCTCTACTCCATTTTTATCCCTGCACATCTTGTAGGCATGACAAATTTGGGGTTGAAGGTTTTGTGAATGGTTTGATGTTTTTCTCCTTCGACTGGAATTCATCCTTCCTCCTGGCTACAGGAGGTAAGCACTGTAGTGTCCATATCCCCAGATGCTAGGATACTCAGCTAGTTTCACAACCATAGACTCCCAGGAGCCTCCCCTGTCCCAGTTTTACAGCCCAGCCCAGAGATGAAACCCCAATGATTTCTTTTCTCTCTTCCATCTCCCTCCTGCTTCCCTTCCCCATAACTTATCCCCACTCCTGTTGTCCTCCTTACTCCAAACCCTCTTCCATCTAGTTCTCTTCCTCTACCCACCTCTGATGTCTATGTTATGTGGCTTTACTGAGTGAGATTCAAGCATCCTTTCTCGGGCCCTTCCTGCTACTTAGCTGTTTTGTGCCTGTGGATTGTAGCATGGTTAGCTTGTATTTTATGCCTAATGTCCACTTATAAGTGAGTACATACCATGCATGTCCTTTTGACTCCGGGTTACCTCACTCAAAATGATATTTTCAAGTTCCACCCATTTACCTACACATTTCATGATGTCTTTTTTTAATAGCTAAGTAGTGTTGTGTTATGTAAGTGTACCAGATATTCCTTATCCATTCTTCAGTTAAAGTTGTTTCCAGTTTTGAGCTACTACAAATCATAAATAAAGTGGATCCTACGTTTATTCTGGACTAGCAATGATTAATTGGTAAATGCTATTTACTGTGTTTTCCTCAAAATTAGAGTCCTATATTAAGAGAGTATCTATAAGCTGAAACCCTAGTTCAATTAAGCTCCTGTTTATTTGTAGTATGTCTGGTCCACATATATTTTTATAGTTTTGGTTGTTCTAAAATCTAAGTGTCTGACTTGTGATCAGAAGACTTTTTTATTTTGGAGCTGCACTAATATATGAGTATAGAAATATTTAGAGGTCATCTGACTCTAAACATTATGCAAAATAATAGTATCTTCATCTCTTGAACAAATTGCCTCCCCATTACCTCAGCCTTTGTTCATCCACAGGGTCTATAGTACTAGCTATGGATTCCTGTTCTTGTGGAACAGGCCTTAAAATCAATCTGACAATTGCTAGTTACCCTCATGATAATTGCTAGTTACAGTCATGATAATACTGTCTTACTGAATTTATCTTGCCAGGCACATCAATATCATATCCTGCAGGATTCACATGTGGTAAGAAACTTAATGACTTTTCTCCCATAATAAGCTACATAGTACCTTCTGGAGATAGATAGAATGGGAGAAAATTCTAAGTCCACATCAGCTTGATTTGTCTACATCTTTCGACCAATGTCGCTATCATGTTCTGGTGGGTATGCAATAGGAATAGAGATAGCATGTATTGTCTGTGGGTCCTTTCAGATTCCCTTGTCCAACAACTTGAAGGGAGGTATTTTATACCTGTGGGCCTTTTGTTTGATAACCTGATTTATAGGAAAAGCATCCCCACTCTGTGCAGGGTACTATTAAATTAATTTTTTACACATTGTATATAATGTGTTTTGGTCAAATCTTTCTTTCACTCCCTCTCCTCAAACTCCTTCTATATCACTACTATTATTTTTCCCTCTCAACATACAAAGTTTTAAGTAACTGAGTATACTTGGTCTGATGGTAGTATGTTCATAAGGCCATCCTCTAGATCATGGAAAAACTATTTTGGGTCCCATTCCTGAAGCAAACTGATACCCCTCCCACTTCTGGCAGCTACAACTTGCCAATAGCCCTTTAGTTAGAGGTAGGATATGCAAAGCCCCTCTCCCATGTACGCTGCAATTTGGCTGGATTAGTCCACTGAAGATCTTATGCATGAGATCATAGCTTCTGTGAGTCCATGTGCTCAACAGCACTATGCTGGCAAAAAAAAAAAATTCTTTTATTTTTTTTACATGACTGGAAAAATACAGCCCTCTACTGTCTCTGGAGTTTACAATCTTTCCAACCCTCTTCCACGACCTTCAAAAAAGCCATATGAAAACCTACTATTTAAAAAGCTTTCTAAAAATTATACATATATAAAAAGAGTTTAATCTGGAATGATGGTGCCCTTCCATCTCCAATGACCACCAGCCTACTGATTTATGACCATTGGTTCAATAGCCCCAATGTTAATGGGTCCTCTTTGCTACTGTTAACTGGATCAAGAATCTATGACTGGATAGGTCATTGGCCTTAGAGGAGAACTTAACATTATTCTGCTAAATAAGCGTAACATTAAACATCCCTAAATATATCTATACCTATAGATGATGGATTGGCGCTCAACCTCAGGGAGAAGTCTCTCTTTATAGTGAATACATACTTTTAGGAAGTTTATAATATAATGTCTTTTCACAAAACTTTTATGACTTTTTCAAGCACCTTTACTGTCATCTATTCCTACTCCCACTTTCTACTGTGCCCTCCCATCACTTCCCCACTTAAGCATGCCTTCTTTTTTTTTTTTTCCTTTTCTTTTTTTTTATTATTAACTTGAATATTTCTTATATACATTTCGAGTGTTAAGCATGCCTTCTTATTCCCCCTTTTCATGTATACCACTTCTATTCTACTATCCTCTTTGCTTAATCTTTTCCATTGGCCTCTTTCTAGTTTTCTTACTTGTGCATATACTCCAAGTTAAGCAAATAAATCCACATATGAGAGAGAATATTTAGTGTTTGTCTATTGGTTTAAGTTGTCACAGTCAGTATATTTCTCCAGCCCCATCCACTTAGTGCAAATTTAAGGATTTCAATATTTCCTACCCCTTAATAAAATTCCCTTATGTATATGTACCACATTTTAATTACCCGTTCATCAATTACTGTCTCTTTCAAGTTTCCTTTGAAGTGAGGTATGGGCTAGTGAGCATGGTCCAATTCTGGCTAGTAGATTTTGTTGGTTTTTACTTTTATTCATTTGTTTACCTGGTGTAAGTGTAGAGGGATGCAGCAAGCATAAGGACTTCAAAGGATGGCATGGTGGAGTTATCTCTATCCTTCTTCCAGGTGGTTGCTTAAGATTTGTACCAAATACTCTCGCCTGCTGAGCAATTATTTTTGGCTTAGAGATTTTAATGTAATATTTAACATTTTAATTTAACCACTTAAAATTGCCATGTAATAACTATGCATGTTTTGTGTAGATTGCGATATATTAATAAACATATAAAATGTATACAGACCAAATCAGTAATTGTGTGTGTCTGTTTTCCTTTTTTTGAAAAAGCATGTCTCTTTTTTGAAAAAGTATGTCACTTTTTCAGTTCTTTACCTTTGAAGCCTTGAAGTTCTTTCAGTTTGTCATAAAATACATGATGGGTTTTGTGAATCATTGCTGTTCCACTGTGTTATAGGGTATAAATATTTCTCCTAACTGACAATGTCTAGTACCTTTATCAATCTATACTTCCTTACGCCTCAGTGGTTCTAGCAAGCACTGTCCTGTTTTAAGAGTGTTCACCTGTTAATTCAGTGGTTTTATCTAGTTCTTTCACTATTCCTCATTCTAGTTTTTTCTTTATATATAGAATTATTTTATCAATAAGCTAGAATAATTTGCCTTTTCTTCATATTTTAATTCCTTTCATCTCTTTCTCTTTCTCAATTGTCCTGACTAAGACTGTTACTAATGTGATGAACTATAACAGTGTGAAAGGACTCAGATTCCTTGTTCCAGAATTTAGATAAAATATTTTAAGATATTTATTTTTCATTAAGATATTAACAATTGGTTTTCAATATATAGTCATTATTATTCTGAATTTTTGACTATACTAAATTTGGTCACCTTATCCTTTATTCTGTTCATGTTATATATTATAGATTTATATTATAAAATTTGTATTATATATTACACTATGTTTTATTTCTTAAATAAATCTCAGCTGAACATTGTGAACAGTATTTCAAGAGAGTTGTTAATTTTTTTCTATAATTTATTCAGGATTTTCAGCTATGCTCATCAGTAATATTGGTCCAATAGTTTAACAAGATTCCATTAGTTTGATTGTGTATATAATTTGGAAATTTTTACTTAAGACAAAATCCATGAAAAGAAAGATGATAGGTCATCATGTTTTATTATACAATGAACTGGTTTAAATAAGCATTCTCTGAGTCCTGTGCAGCCACCTGATAAATCAATGAAACTTAGAGGGTATTAGAAACTTAATTTTTAAGGGGATTAGGAAACAAATTCCTAAACATTGGTTGATATGAGCTGAAATTGTTTTGGAAATGGTGATACAGGGAATGGTATATCTTTGAGTTACTTTTTACCTACCTAATTATAATAACCTAAGAGCGAACCACTTGGCATGGATCTTCTTCCAGAAAATCTCATCAAATTGGGAAAATTAACACATCACAGATGGAAAACTGGAGGTTGATCTATCTTCCAGAGACTGTTCCCATTCTTCTAGGCAAGATAAAACATTTGATAACTCTTCTAGAAACATAACAAGAAAACCTTCATTCATCAAACTTTTCTCTTTACACAATCACACAACTTCTGTTACCACCCCATCCTCTGACAACTATAAACTCTAGTTCTATAGATGATGATATATAAGCTTCAAACATCTGACTCTCCATTTAGTCTCTTGTTTATATGACATTATATTCTTTGAATGTACTATTTCCCTGATTCCCTATAAAGTTGAAGTGACTTTTCTGTATCAGCCTCTTAAGTGTCGAGATCATAGTCTGTATAAAATTATATAAAATGTCCTTCCTGATATGAGAGTACACATATGAGTATTTTGATGTTGCGTTGTGATTTAACTAATTAGTACATTAGTAAAATATTACCTTCTGTGAATTCTAGGTCTATGCATGTAATATTTAGGTACACTATTTGATCTGAGTAGTAGTCATTGAGTTTTTATAAAAACTGGTTTCACCAAGGTCTTGGAGCCAACTTCAATGAGCCTGGTTAATATCAGTATTAAGGCTTTTGTGATGATCTTACCACTTTGGGACACCCTATTGTGCCTTACCATATGACATTCTCAAATATGACATTGTTCTTTAAAGCCTAGAGAAAACATCTGCTGGTCCTTCTGTCTTTTATGGGTTCACCTGGTTAGTCCAGGCCTATTCATAATGATTTTTATTCATTCAACATCAACTCATTAGAGATCATTATAACATGGCGAGTTCAATATAATGTAGTTAAATTATTGGAGTGAGATTCCTTATACATATTTGAGCATAAGGTATATATGAGAGACAGGCATCCAGGGTTCATCTTAAAAGTATGCATATCAGATTCCATTTGTGTATTTGTGATTTGTGTGTGCATGTGTATATGTGTATTTAGGCACTAATGTGTGGGGGATGGTGAACAATAGATTATTTTTACATTATTTTTTGCAGATATTCTACTTTTTTTCAGTTCATTTGAGCTCTATTAGCATTAATTAATCTTTCATGTAAGCTGTTATTTTCTCCACACACAATTTCAGATTAGCACATATAGAACTTAATATTACATATAATAAAACTTATGTAGCATTTTTGATACATTAATGGTCTGAAAGTATTAATCAGGAAGACTTTAACTGTAGTTATAATATTTTGTACATAATAATTTCTCTTTTGTTACAAGTAGAAAATTTTAGCTTTTTGTGAAGGGAAGAAAGTTTAGTTGTTAGTGGCAAAATTCTGATTGAATAGGATATTTAGGGTATTGGATAAAGAAATGTGTGAAGCAGTTGTGAAACTATCAACTATGAACCCCTTTCACACTCCTGATGGCCTCTGGTGGCTAAAATGATTAATAGCTATTTGAAAAGCTCTCTTCCAAAGATTTGAGTTTGGACTGAGTTATACAGATTATTTAAAATTCATACAAAAAGATGCTAAGTGTCACTGATCAACATACAAATATATCATCATAACTTCAGTGTGATTTTAATTTACTTAAATGAACAATGTGTTTTTAAATAAAATTTAAGGCATAGAAATATAGAAAAGGAAAGTATAATGTCAGTACAAATTCTATTTTGTTCATCATGTTTTATCTGCAACATTTTATTCTTTAAGTTCAATGCAATGGTGTGGCATTTAAAAGCACTATGGATTAGATCTTTTCACTTGAATTTTTAATTGTCACATTAATAAGAAAACCATAGGAAATGGAAAAGCTAGAGATTTCTCATGTGATTCATTATATAACTAATGATTGTAGTCTAATTTAAACAATCCTGTGCACAATTTTATAGCAGATGACCTTTAATTAGTGTGAAGATATTCTATCCATATTACATTTGTTCACTTGTCTTACTGGGCAGTGGACGTCTGCTGTGAAGCATAAAAGGATTTTTTTTGTCCTAATCCCTATGATATGACATGATTAATGAGAGAAAATTCCCATTTGGAGTTTCCTACCAATCAATAGGCAGATGGGCAATAGTGGATGTCAAACAACAAGACAGCAGGGGATGCTTAAGCTCTTGTTTCTTTCATGAATAAAAACATATTTTGAGAAATATTATTTAAAGCTATAGTCAACATTTCCTGTACCTTTCATTTATATCAGATGCTTTTCCTTTTAATAAGTTTGTTCTCTGAGTTGTAACTATTGTTAAAGTGAAATTTAAAGTTTATGTAGACATTTATTGCTTTAAAGAACAGGAAAGCAAACAAGAGAATTTCAAAATATTTTGCTTAATATATGGGTGAATAGTGCATTGCACTCAATTCTTTATTACATTATTGCATATTAAAATAGATATTGGTAGGCTGTAGCAGGTGTTCTCTTTTTTCTATCTGTAACATATATACATATTAGGTTACATATTTTAGTTTGGAAGATTCTCTAGTATTAAATTATTTTAAATTGTGCAAAACCTGAATAACTCAGATGTATTTGCAAATCTCTTTCATGTTTTTATTTTTTATCCTTAAGGGGTTATACCAGAGAATCATTAACATAATTAGTGAAAGCAATAGCACTAGGAATTTCTAAAATTGACTACAACTTACACAGTAGTCCTACTCAGGAGTAAAGTTACCCCTGTAATCAGTCTAAAATTTAACATGAAAGAGAGAAATGCTGATGTGCTCATTTAAGAAAAGATTTAAAATGTAACTTGTCACTTTTGATCTCTTATGTTATTAACAACCTTGTGTATCTTAGAGGAGGAACATCCCAATTCATTCAGCACAAAAAATGATTAAGAATCTTTTGCTTCTGTATCAGGTGCACATCTTTATTTAGCTTACATTTTCACTAGCAAAAAATGTGAGAAATGATTTTATCCCTTTATCTGTTTGATGCATGTCTCCTTTGATGATGAAATAATGACTATTAGCCCTATAATGAACAATGATCTGACTGGCTTGGAACTTCAAATCTTTGTACCTTAACTTCATACACTGTTAACATATCTGACTGTATAATAAACCATTGAAATAAATAATTTAAAATTAAAGAAAATATATATTGAATTTGGACTATCACCTCTGTCTTAGATAGGGTTTCTAGTCCTGCACAAACATCATGACCAAGAAACAAGTTGGGGAGGAAAGGGTTTATTCAGCTTACACTTCCACATTGTTTTTCATCATCAAAGGAAGTTAGGACTGGAACTCAAGCAGGTCAGGAAGCAGGAGCTGATGCAGAAGTCATGGAGGGATATTACTTACTGGCTTGTTTCCCCTGGCTTGCTCAGCTTGCTTTCTTATAAAACCTAAGACCAACAGACCAGGAATTGCACCACCTACAATGGGCTGGGTCCTCTCCCCTTGACCACTAATTGAGAAAATGCCTTACAGTTGTGTCTCATGAAGGAATTTCCACAACTGAGGCTCCTTTGTCTGTTATAACGCCATCACCTCAACTGGAGGCTGTGCTTATCCACTGCATATGGTCTCTAGGGATTCTCTCTCCCCTTTGCTCTGTATTTTGACTAATGTCCTCCCTATTGGGTCCTGGGAACCTCTTGGGTCCCTGTATCTGGGACTTTCTAGTGGTCAACCCAAGTTCCCCCTACTGCCACACACCTACTTTCAAATTCCTGACCCTCTGTACTTCTCCCCAATCTCATCCTATGTCAGAACTGTGCCCTCCCCCCATCTTCCACGCCCTTCCTCTCCCCCTCCCAGAGCCCTCTCTCCCTCTACTTCCGGGAGATTATTTTCTTCCCCCTTCTGAATAAGACTGTAGCATCCACACTTTTGTGTGATCTTCTTTCTTCTTGGGTTTCATATGGTCTGTGAGTTATGAGCTTCGTTTTGGCTAATAACCACTTCTCAGTGAGTACATACCAGGTGTGCTCTTTTAGTGACTGGGATACCTCACTCAGGACGACATTTTCAAATTCCATCCATTTCCCTGAAAATTTTATGAAGTTACTGGTTTTAATAGCTAAGTAATACTTTGTTGTGTAAATGTAAAACATAAGTGGGATTTTCATTTATTTTTCTGGATCTAAGAAATTTTCTGTTATACTTGAAAAATTGTCCAAGAATTTGCAATTTATCTCATTTTTTTCTTGTAATTATAGATTCTGAGTTTTAGATACTTGAATGTATACCAATTAGATATTTAGGTCATGTTCAATTTTTTTCTTCATATACATCTAAATGCACTGTTGTTGTCTTCTTATCCTCCATTTCATTTATTGCTCTTTCCCCTTTTCTGGCCTATTGCTTATGCCTTGTAGTTTGACTTTTATTTGGACTATTCTTATATTTCTTGGATTCTATTTTATTCTTTTTTGAGTTCTCAAATCCTTTGTTCAAGTTTTACTCTAGATTTTGAATTTGTCTTCCAAATTGTTGAATATTGCATCTACTTCGGTCATATTGTAATCTACCTCCTAAATTTGTTTCCTTATTTTACTAATCTGTTCATGATTCCTCTATCTGGCTTTTGATACTTTTTAAAAGCAGGACACCACATTTGTTCCTGCCATTTCAACTGTCTCATTATCTTTATATATATATATATATATATATGTATATATATATTTGGTACTTAGAAGTTGTGAAGTTTAGATGTGTCATAGTTTATGAAAGTTCAGAATACCATATCAATATTGAGAATAAAGAAAAACAAGGTCATCTAGAGACTGCCTCATTTGGGTATCCATCCCAAATGCAGCCACCAAATCCAGTCACCATTGCTGATGCCAAGAAGTGCTTGCTGACAGGAGCCAGATATGGATGTCTCCTGAGAGACTCTGCCAGAGCCGTACTGATACAGATGAGGATGTTTGCAGCTAACCATTGGACTGAACAAGGGGATCCCAATGGAGGAGTTAGAGAAAGGACTGAAAGAACTAAAACCCCATAGGAAAAACAACAATATCAACTAACCAAACCCCATCAGTGCCCACAGGGACTAAACCACCAACCAAAGACACACATGGCTCCAGCTGCATATGTGGCAGAGGATGGCATTGTCTGGCATCTATAGGAGGAGAGGCCCTTTGTCCTGTGAAGGCTTTTCTCCTTAATATAGAGGAATGCCAGGGTGTTGAGGTGGGAGTAGGTGGTTGGGAGTGGGAGCATCCTCATAAAAGGAGGGGGAGGGGGTATGGGAGAGGGAGGAGGTGATAAAATACATAAAATATCCAAGAAAAATAAAATTAAAAAAAGATAAGAGAAAGAATTGAAAAGGAGGAGAGGAAATAATGAATGGTTAGGAAAGGGAGGATATACTTTAAAAGTGTGAGACATGCTAGATAAAACTGTATGGAACAGATACAGAAATGTGACAATTCATATCTGAATTAAAACAATTACCACAAAAGTGTAAATAACAATTTTGAAATAAAATTCATTGGAAGGTATGATAAACACCATTCAGGTTTTCCTTGTCCTTGGATTAATGTGGTTTTACCCATGCTCTTGAATATTTGTGTAGAGTAGAATCTCAAGACATCAGAGAATGAGTGGTAGGCACAGCAGCTGGCCTCAGCAGTTCAAATGTGTCATGTAGTTATTTTCTTCCTTTTTTAAGGAAATACTGTGTGCAGCTCCACTTTCTGCATAAATTCTCAGGTCCCAGATGCTCTACACACCAATTCCAACTGTGCCTTTACCTGCTGGTGATACTTTTTTTTTTTTATTTTCATGGAAATGTCTGTTGATCCCTTTAGGGAAGCCCTGACAAGATTTTTGTTTACCTTTGTTGCTGGGCATTTCTTTTCCCGGATAGATCTCTGATTTATCTTTTCACTCACTAAGATAGGATATTTAATCAGGTTATTCACTTTAAGTTGTTTCTACCTTTCCAAGCCTCATGTTCCAGTGTACCCTTGTTTTTTTTTTCTTTTACTCAGCCAGTCTTCCACTCTGGACGTCTCTCCATCTTCTATGTATGTAGCACCAGGATATGCCACTACAGTTTGGTCTGCTTCTCATTCATTCATAGGGCTCAAGAGAGGGTAAAACTCCCCTGCCAGATGCCGCTCACTCGAGCACATGTTTAATAGTGGGTTTGGGTAGGTGTCAGCTAGTAGTCATTCTTTGTGCCTTTTCTATGGAAGATTTTATTTTATTTTATTTTTATTTTTTATTTTTTTTTTTGAGTATTTCTTATGTACATTTCAGAGAAAGTGTTATTCCCTTTCGGTTTCGGGCAAACATCCCCTTCCTCCCCCCTTCCTTATGGTGTTCCCCCTCCCCACCCCTCCCCATTGCCTTCCCCTACCCCCGACAGTCTAGTTCACTGTGGGTTGGGTCCAGCAGGACCCAGGGCTTCCCTTCCACTGAATTGCTCTTACTAGGATATTCATTGCTACCTATGAGGTCAGAGTCCAGGGTCAGTCCATGTATAGTCTTTAGGTAGTGGCTTAGTCCCTGGAAGCTCTGGTTGCTTGGCATTGTTGTACATATGGGGTCTCGAGCCCCTTCAAGCTCTTCCAGTTCTTTCTCTGGATTCCTTCAGCGGGGGTCCGTTCTCAGTTCAGTGGTTTGCTGCTGGCATTCGCCTCTGTATTTGCTGTATTCTGGCTGTGTCTCTCAGGATCGATCTACATCCGGCTCCTGTCGGTCTGCACTTCTTTGCTTCATCCATCTTGTCTAATTGGGTGGCTGTATATGTATATGGGCCACATGTGGGGGGAAGCTCTGAATGGGTGTTCCTTCAGTCTCTGTTTTTAATCTTTGCCTCTCTGCTTCCCTGCCAAAGGGTATTCTTGTTCCCCTTTTAAAGAAGGAGAAAGCCTTCACATTTTGATCATCCGTCTTGAGTTTCATTTGTTCTAGGCATCTAGGGTAATTCAAGCATTTGGGCTAATAGCCACTTATCAGTGAGTGCATACCATGTATGTCTTTCTGTGATTGGGGTTAGCTCACTCAGGATGATATTTTCCAGTTCCAACCATTTGCCTCTTAATTTCATAAAGTCGTTGTTTTTTGATAGCTGAGTAATATTCCATTGTGTAGATGTACCACATTTTCTGTATCCATTCCTCTGTTGAAGGGGCATCTGGGTTCTTCCAGCTTCTGGCTATTATAAATAAGGCTGCGATGAACATAGTGGAGCACGGTGTCTTTTTATATGTTGGGGCATCTTTTGGGTATATGCCCAAGAGAGGTATAGCTGGATCCTCAGGCAGTTCAATGTCCAATTTTTCTGAGGAACCTCCAGACTGATTTCAGAATGGTTGTACCAGTCTGCAATCCCACCAACAATGGAGGAGTGTTCCTCTTCTCCACATCCTCGCTAGCATTCCTGTCACCTGAGTTTTTGATCTTAGCCATTCTCACTCGGTGTGAGGTGAAATCTCAGGGTTGTTTTTGATTTGCATTTCCCCTGATGACTAAAGATGTTGAACATTTCTTTTAGGGTGTTTCTCGCCATTCGGCATTCCTCAGCTGTGAATTCTTTGTTTAGCTCTGGAACCCCATTTTTTTTAAATAGGGTTATTTGTCTCCTTGGTCCTAACTTTTTTGAGTTCTTTGTATATTTATTTTGGATATAAGGCCTCTATCTGTTGTAGGATTGGTAAAGTCTTTTCCCAATCTGTTGGTTGCCATTTGTCCCAAATCCACAGTGTCCTTTGCCTTACAGAAGCTTTTGAAGTTTTATGAGATCCCATTTTCCATTCTTGATCTTAGAGCATAAGCCATTGGTGTTTTGTTCAGAAATTTTCCAGTGCCCATGTGTTCCAGATGCTTCCTAGTTTTTCTTCTATTAGTTTGAGTGTGTCTGTTTTTGATGTGGAGGTCCTTGATCCACCGGACTTAAGCTTTGTAATAGGTGATTAAGCATGGATCGATCATTCTTCTCCATGTTGACCTCCAGTTAGAACCAGCCCCATTTGCTGAAAATGCTATCTTTTTTCCATTGGAATATGGAAGATTTTATAACTCTCATTTTGTTTTTTTTTATAATTCTCCCTTCAAATATTTCTCTTTTAAGAATAACATCTATTTTTTAAAAAAATTCGGTTCTTCTCTTTCATTGAGCCATAAAGATACATCTCCTAAGCTATCATCCTTACATGGAAGTTCAACTAACTTTGTTTAAGTTATCTGTTGCTAAATTATGAGACAAGGTACCATGTAGCCCAAGATGGCTTCAAACATACTGTCCAGTCAAAGCTAGCATTAATATCCTTATTCTCTCTCCTCCTAATAATAAAAAATAAAAACAAAACAGTTATTATGTATTAGTAGCACCCAGCTGTACTAACCACAAGAAAAATAAGGTGCCTTTTAAAAATAGAGTTAGAAATAAAATACCACTACAAATATTAATTTATTCTAAAAGTTCATCATAGACTATTATAGAAAATTATATTGCAAGAATTTGAGAAATCTGGAAGTAATGTAGATGATTCTAGAAACATATACCATCCCCACAGTGAACCAGTATACCAAGACCAATATAACTGAATCTAAAACAGAAAACAAAATTAATTACACAAAACGTCCAATACAAATTTATTTTCACTACTGAATTCCATAAGAAAATTATAGGAGCATTAATATCAGTGTCCTAAATTTTTTTCATAAGATAGAACAAAAAGAATGCCACCACGCTCAATATGAGGACATGATTAACTTCATAACAATACTAAATGAGGTCACAACTATTATAAGAAAGCTATGTACCAATTTCCTTCATAAAGTCAAAGAAAATAAAGTGTATGGAAACAAGATTTAACAGCACATTCAAAAGATCATATTTGATGCTGAAGTTGATTCAATTAAAGGATCCAAAGATAACTCAATATATCCTCATGCATGTAATCCATCACATAAACAGAATCAAGAACAGAAATTCACATAAAAATCTTGTAGATATAGAAAACATTTTGAGAGTATTATAAATCCCTTCATGATAAGAAAATATAAAGAGATGGAGCACACATAATTATAAAATATATACAAATGACAATATTGCATTCAATATTACAGTAAATGAGAAAAACCATTTTTTAAAAAGCAAGAATAATAGAGAATTATCAAAATATTTGTTATAATTTTAGCCAGATCAATAAGGCAGGAAAAGTAAAAAATGGGGTGCAAATAGAAAAGAAAAACATAAAAGTATCCTCATTTGCAGATGGTATGAACCTATATTGAAACATATCCTAAGAACTTCACTAGAAATACAGTAAATCTATTTAATATTTTCATCAAACTATGAGGGTATATAATTATGAATGAATATGAGTAGCTTTTATGAATGCCAATAAGGAACATGCTGAGAACTATGTGAGGAAAACAAACAGATTCATCATATTTTTAGTCAATAAAATATCTAGGAACAAACATAACCAACTAGATGAAAGACTCTTGCTTGAAAACTATGAAACAAACTGATGAAAAATTGAATAAGGAAATAAAAGATTTAATAACTTTACAGATTAATATAGCAACAGATAGTTGAATACCATAAATAAACTATGTAAATAATCAATATGAGATTAGAATATTTAAGTTAAACTAAGAAGTTTTATAAGCATAGGAATTGAATGTATAAAATAATATGACAATGCTTTTCATGCTTTATTCACAGTTAAAATTTAATTTTGGAGAAAGCAAAGTGAAAATGAATTACTAGTTCCATGCAAACCTGGAGGAAAATCTTTGCTTGTTTTTAACATGCACAGAATACAGAAATTGGGTTTTTTTTAACCCCTATAAATTGTTTTTGTCACCAATTGGCAAGAAAAACAAAAATCAAACCAATATTGCCATGAGCTCCACAGTTTAAAATATCATAACAGCTTGAGACTATTTTGGTGTAAGTGGACTAACTAAGTAAGCCAACAAACATTCTAGAAATAAAACATGTTCAAATAATTAAATTATGGTCTGTGAGCTAAATAATTAAAAAGATTAAATGTGTATCAAAGTTATTAGGAGTTGAACACATACTCAAGTAATTATGAAGAAATCTATCATGAAAGCAAGGTACAATGAGGGAAAACAGGTAAGCATTATTAAGAAATTTTGTAAGATCACTATTCTTAATATTTCACTCAGATTTGTTTTTGAATTACATTTTTCAACTGTCAATACTGATAAATGTTAAGATCAATTTATTACCAAAGTTTCCCTGTAGCTGAACTAATGCTTCATAGATTTTAAGAAATGTATTAGTAAATAATAATATATCCCATTTATTTAATGCATCAAGGTATCTTTATTCTTTTGGTGACACCATCTGAACATGTTTCATACCTTGGACTCAAAATAAGAACATGTGTCTTGATTTTGCAATCTTGCTAGATGGTAAGAACCCAAATACGTCAAAAGTTTTAATTATAACAATGAAACCAAGAAAGTATTGGACTGTGCCTGACTTGTCTCAGTTAAGATATTCATATATAATATCATATATGTTTATGTAATTGTTGGAATTATTTTTATTTAGATTTTATTTATATTTATTTAATGTGCATGAGTGTTTTGTCTGCATATATTTGTATATACTTTGTGCCTGCAAAGGGCAGAAGCAGATTCAGAATATTCTGGAGGTGGAGTTATGCATGCTTGTTAGCTGCCATACCTAGGTACTGAGAAGTGGAGCATGGTCCTCTGCAAGTGAACACCTTGCTCATAAATGCGGAATCATGACTCCAGGTCCCAGAATTTAATTGTTTTTAAAATGTAAATGTCATTCTGCAATACCTCTTATGGACAATACATTTGAGAATGCGGGTAGTCCTTACAAATACTGAATTCATTTCATATGCCCACACACAGCATTGTTGAATAAAATGGCAGTTCAATTGTTTATGTTTGACAAACTTTCATGCTACTTTCCATAAGGACTATACTAATTTATAATGACATTATCATTGTGCAAGTAATCTCTTCTTATGTTCATGAGAATGTATTTCATCTGTTTTAATTTAAGCATTTATTCTATATGAATGTTTTCAATACAAAGATATGATAGATATTTTCAGAGAAAATATGTTAATATTGATTTGAACATTATATGATATATACATTTATGAAATACCGCAAATTAGCTTTCTAAGTGCACATTATTTTGTGTAATTATAAAGTAAAAATGCTGGGCTGGAGAGATGATGGCTCAGTGCTTAAAAGCGCATACCACTCTTCCAGGAAACAAGTTTAGTTTGCTAGACATTGGCACTCACACTGGGAGGCTCACAACTACTCATAATTCTATGTTCAAGCGATCTGACAATTTTTTTCTGGACTCCATGGTATATATGGCAGAAAATCACAGGCAGTCATAAAGACATAAATACTTGTATGCATGCATATACAAACATATAAATGCACACATATATAATAAAAATAAATCACTATAAGGCAGGGAGACAACCCAAATTAGCAAAATTGAGGGGGAAAGGGGGGCAATAACCACAGATAGAGAAGAAATCTAGAGAAACATAACCATATGCTTTAGAAATTTGTACCCCTGTGCTTCAGACACCGCCCGGACCTGAAGGAACTGGATCAACAGTTCTCTGCACACAAATCCTGTGAGAGGGAGAGATAAACCTTCAGAGGGGCAGACACTACTGGGAAGCCAGAAGAGCTACACTCTGCCCACATTTCTGACTCCAGAGGAAAACACCTAACACCATCTGGGACCCTGGTGCACGGGGGCCCCTGGAAAAGGCAGTGCAGGCCCTCCTGGTTGCCACCCTCACAGAGAGTTCAACAGCAGCCCCCCACGAGCAACTTGAGCCTTGGAACCACAGGTAAGACTAACTTTTCTGCTCCAAGCGACCTGCCTGGTAGACTCAGGGCACAGGCCCACAGGAACAGGTGAAGACCAGTAGACAGGAAAGACTACATGCCCTAAAGCAGAACACTCTGTTCCCATAACTGGCTAAAAGAAAACTGGAAGACAGGTCTACAGCATTCCTGACACACAGGCCTATAGGACAGTCTAGTCCCTGTCAGAAATAGCATAACAAGATAACACCAGAGACAACCTGATGGCGAGAGGCAAGCGCAGGAACACAAGGCAC
>NC_046172.1:70061353-70226819 GCF_011064425.1 Rattus rattus
ATATCCAAAATATACAAAGAACTCAAGAAGTTAGACCGCAGGGAGACAAATAACCCTATTAAAAAATGGGGTTCAGAGCTAAACAAAGAATTCACAGCTGAGGAATGCCGAATGGCTGAGAAACACCTAAAGAAATGTTCAACATCTTTAGTCATAAGGGAAATGCAAATCAAAACAACCCTGAGATTCCACCTCACACAAGTTAGAATGGCTAAGATCAAAAACTCCTCTGACAGCAGATGATGGCAAAGATGTGGAGAAAGAGGAACACTCCTCCATTGTTGGTGGGATTGCAGACTGGTACAACCATTCTGGAAATCAGTCTGGAGGTTCCTCAGAAAATTGGAAATTGAACTACCTGAGGACCCAGCTATACCTCTCTTGGGCCTATACCCCAAAAATGCCCCAACATATAAGAAAGACAAATGTTCCACTATGTTCATAGCAGGCTTATCTATAATAGTCAGAAGCTAGAAAGAACCCAGATGCCCTTCAACAGAGGGATGGATACAGAAAATGTGGAACATCTACACAATGGAATACTACACAGCTATAAAAAACAATGACTTTATGAAATTCATAGGCAAATGGATGGAACTGGAAAATATCATCCTGAGTGAGGTAACCCAATCACAGAAAAACACACATGCTATGCATTCATTGATTAGTGGATATTAGCCCAAATGCTCGAATTACCCAAGATGCGTAGAACACATGAATCTCAAGAAGGAGGACCAAAGTGGGAATGCTTCATTCCTTCTTTTAAAGGGGAACAAGAATACCCTTGGGAGGGAATAGGGAGGCAAAGTTAGGACAGAGGCTGAAGGAACGCCCATTCAGAGCCTGCCCCACATGTGGCCCATACATATACAGCCACCAAACTAGATAAGATGAAGCAAATAAGTGCAGGCTGACTGGAACCAGATGTAGATCTCTCCTGAGAGACAGAGCCAGAATACGGCAAATACATAGGCAAATGCCAGCAGAAACCACTGAACTGAGAACGGGACCCCCGTTGAAGGAATCAGAGAAAGGACTGGAAGAGCTTGAAGGAGCTCGAGACCCCATATGAACAACAATGCCAACCAACCAGCGCTTCTAGGGACTAAGCCACTACTCAAAGACTATGCATGGACTGACCCTTGTTTCCAACCTCATAGATAGCAATGAATATCCTAGTAAGAGCACCAGTGGAAGGGGAAGCCCTTGGTTCTGCTAAGAATGAACCCCCAGTGAAAGTGATTGTTGGGGGGAGGGCGTTAATGGGGGAGGATGGGGAGGGGAACACCCATAGAGAAGGGGAAGGGGGAGGAGTTAAGGGGATGTTGGCCGGGAAACCAGGAAAGGGAATAACAACTCAAATGCAAATAAGAAAAACTTAATTTAATAAAGATGGAGGAAAAAATTATATTAATCAGAAATCTTTATAGAATATTTCAACATTTCCCATTATGCTGCACTATCAGTTGTCCCTTTCCTTCTGAAACTATTTGATTCAATAGTGGTTTAAAGTTTATTAATATTAATTAGACTATGCAATTTAGGGATTGAAGATAAAACAGCAACTCAAAATCAGAACAGAAAATTAATTGTGGGGATTGATTGTAATAGGTTAAAAATGACCTTTTTTTTGTTTTGACCAGTGAATGTTTTCAATGTCCTAAACCTTTTTTTCTTCTTGTCTCACACTTGGGCAAAACCTATAAAATGACTCACAGTCCTGTTCCTTGATATTAGTTAATTTACTTCTTCTTACCCTATCCACACACACTAGCCACATTGAATAAACAATACCTTGAGTCTTCTTTTTGACTCTGGATCATACATGTACCTTTCCACTTGAGGAACACATTTATTTTTTACTCTATGTGTGACAGACTTTATTGTATAGCCACTAATGGGTGACTGGGTGCCTTTAGCCCCAATACTCCAAATTTCTTGTACTGAGTATTACTCAGATCCAGCAGGGGACGCTAGGTATCCAAATATAACTGATAGAGTCAGACTTCTGTGCAGTAACTGTGGCTCATTAGTACCCTTTCAGAGTGTAGACTTGCATCTTTCATGGTGTTCAGAGCTTACCATCATTAAAGCAGAACAGAACTAAAGAAATAAGAAGTCCAATGGAATTTTCTTTTGATTTTGTATCCTGATTACACTGAACAGATCTCTAGAATCATAATAAACTCATTTTTGACCTCGTGATGAGGATGAGAAGTAGATAAATGAATGAAAACAAATAAAGATCTTGTCCTGACACATATTAAGCTTCTCCTATAAAGCTCCTGGGAAATAAAATGTCGTTGTAGTGGCAACACACTAACATTACTCTGTAATCCACAAATCCTTATCATTTTGTGAGGTTTTGAATTGTATTTCAGACTTTTGTCAAGTAGGGTTTGAAACAAGTTTGTGTTACACACTTGAGAGTCTTGTGTGAAGCACATGTCTGGGTGGGTACAAAATATTTGAGATGGCTTGATATTCTTTGATAAATTTGCAATCACATGAACTGAATCAGTAGTAATGGATTTTTGAGCTAAGGATACTGCAAAAGAAAATATCTCAAAATGCGTACTTCAGTTAAAATTTTATTCAGAAAAATCACAAACACTGAGATGCTGATGCTTGCAGTCTCAAGTAGATGGCAGGAGAATCTGACTTTAGGAGGAAGATGAGTATATATTTGGTTTTTCTAATTGTGGCAAATCAGAAGCATATCTGAATTATAGTTCCAGTAGTACTTACAGTAGGGCCTGAAAACGTTCTCTCTAGAGATATGAAAAATAACTATAGTTGTCCTATAAATCCTACCAGGTGAATTTGTCTTGTACTATATATGATTCTTGATTAATATTTGCTAGCACATAGTTATTCAATTAATCTTTCAAGGAAGAAAAAGATGAAAATGAAAAATCTGCTATTCTGAAATAAAAGATGTATTTACTTATTCTGGAAATTAATACAGACTATATCTATTATGCAGACCTGTAGATAAGCAGCTAAAGGGCTGCCATGATTAAGCCTCTCTGTGGGTGAACTGTCCTATCTGACATGGCAACTAAAGCACTGCATTTGGTCACACAGCGTAATTCCTAAAATTCAAGCTGCTTAGATAGATATTACTGTGGTTTTTTAATAGCTCAAAACTAAGAAAAAGGAAGAACCAAATGTTGTATTTTTATAAATTTCATTTTACATTGTTTTTCATGAGAAGTCACAAACTAAGAAATTGAAATTAATAATGATATTTTCAATCAGATGTTTCAATCAGATTTTCAATAGTCTGTTTTGATTGTAGCATATTCTCTTTTATATAACTAAATTTATTCTTTGAAATTTTAATTTCCTGTGAGTGTCACTGAACTCCTCCCAAAGATTAGAAGGCTGGCTGAAGCCAGGACACATGTCAGTGTGCATGCAACTTTCAAACCTCCCCTTTTCATTGCTTTCTGAATTGCCTGGCTATTCTCTTCCCGTACAGAGAAAAATGATGCCCCAGAAATGGAACTTCCTCATCGCTATGCGGGAATGAGCTCATATTCATTTTCTTAGCTCCTCATAGCTTCAGAAAAGATAGTTATTGTTAGCATGGACTATTCTTAGAGCCAGAAATGTTGTGGTTAGGGCACTTCATCAACAAAATCACACTTGCTCTTCCCTCCCATAAGTGATGCACTCCCGTCCTCACTTCCTATTAGATTGCTCCAGGAAAAAGAGTCTGCTACAACTAGATGGTTTCATACAGAGTTAGTTTTTTTTCCCTTGTCGAGAGCTTTGGTTTGTAACAAGTCTTTCTCTTCTAATATGGTGATACACACTATTCTGTGAGCCCTAGACTCTATCACAAAACATCTAAGTTATGTATTTATTTACATAAGAGTTTCAGTGAACAGATATTCTTAAACATTGGAAATTACTCTCTTCTTTGCTTTTTGTCATGTGTCTCTTTCCAAGTATATGAAAAGCCATCTGATACAATAAAAAAGACATAGGAAATGTCTTCATTTATATATTTTATTGTTGTATTATATGTGCTAATATATTATTGTAACATATTTATATTACACAAGTGTATGAAGTGCTATAGATTTACTTATTTTACAACACACAACAAATTAATAATAGCAACAATACAGGTATTTGTAAAACAGTAAGAGGACAAATTTGATAACAAAATGAAAATGTAGCATCCTTTCCAAATGGTGGAGAGGGTGGATTTTTCTTTGTCAAGTAGCATTGAAACATCAAATTATGAAGGAAAATGTAATGACAATACAACTGAATTTTAGACATAAAGCTTGCTTAAAATATAACAATAACTACAGCAGGAAGAACAACTGTAAAATGTAGTTTCTAAGGAATATTTGAAGAAATGGCTTGTTCTAGGACCAGAATAGGGCGACACAAATTTAGTATGGAAGATTTTATATACTCTGACTATAATTCTTTAACATTTTTATTGGCTTGTGTTAAGAAAACATACATTTTGCAGGAAAATATACAATAATAGGAACACCAAAATAAGTAAATAATAGAAAAAAATCATGAACCCCTACTTGCAGTGGTAGAAAATATATAAGTGGACATAAGAAGGACTCCTACTTAAAATAAAATGATAATATGTGTGTATGAGGTGGCATAATTGCAGTCCCTACAGTTTACAATTATAACAAAGCCAGATCATTTAAGAATCACCAAAAGAACCTTGCTCTTAGGGTAAATTACAATAAGATCCATTCAAATTCACCTAGTCTCAAAGTGACTCCCCAGCAAAAGATATCAATTACCAAGGTAAAAAGAAAAAGTACCAATATATTAGATAATTTATTCGCAATTTTGATCAAGGGACAAGAAGACACTATAGAACTGCTTTAGCATAAAGGAACTTAATGAGGTATGTCAACATACATGGCAGCAAGTCTAGACTACCTTCTCAATAGGAGGGTGATACTGTACAAAGAACACATTGGGTCAAATGAAAGGAATGGAATGTGAATGATATTATAAAAGCATTGTATCATATTTGTAGGACTATGGTTTATATGACTTATCACTACTTTGTCTAAATAAAGCAATGTCTATTTCTGTGCCTGTTATGTGACAAAGAACAAGAAAAAAATGCCAACAGACACATCAGAATAAGGAGTATAGAACATTCTTTGTACAATTTTTATTTTCATATATTTTAAGTATGAATTTATTTTAAAACTATTTGTTTAAAAGTAGACCCTAAAGCAAAATCTAATGAACAAATGTATCTTACTTCCCCTTACTCAGTAAAGAAATTACCTCTGCTACTGTAAACCTTGTTAAAACTCCACAACAGACAGAGTTATAGGGCCAAGAGGGCAAGCTCCTCTTGCTGTTTTGTTAAATGGACTTGGTGTGCCCATAATTTGCCATCTACATTTGTGGTCATAGATTAGCGTTGCTGTCTACTTGAGTCAGAGGAGCTGTTTTTACAGTGGCCAGCAATAATTTCAGGGGCCCATATCTGATCAAAGTGCTTAAAGTGACAAATGCTCAAACATAAATAGGACATCTAAATGACACCATTTAAAGTTTAAAGGAAAACCACAGAAAGCATGGTAAAGTAAACATAAGAGCTGGAGAAAGGAGAGGAATAGAAACCTGGGTCTGATTTCTGGGAATAATGTGACTGCTGTAATCTGAAACTCATTTCAGTTGAGATCATCTGTACAATACCTGTACAAGATTGGCCCTGTCATCTTCTCATAGAAAGTGAAGGGCCACTTGGAGGTACACTCCTCTATGAAAATTTATATGCACCTAGTGATTGATGGGGGAGTGATAGCAATTTTATTTTGTGGTTTTAGCCACTGGTAAGGTACCATGCTTTGATAAATAAGTCCTCACTCATGATTGTGTAAACAACCCTAACGAAACTTACTGGGACACACACACACACACACACACACACACACACACACACACACACACACACACACACACACACACACACACAAATATGAAAGTAAAACTATGAGAAAGTTGGAAAGTGGAAAGAAGGCGGAAATCTTCAAAAGTGGAGAAAGGACAAGAGAAGGTAACAGGAGGCAAATATTGTGAAGAAACATTGCATACATGCAGGAAAAAATAATGAAGCATATTCTTCTATATAATTGGCATATACTCAAAACAGTTAAATGTCTCTAGACTAATCTGCTAAGATACTTCAAGTTATAATTCTAGTGATCTCCCATTTTGTACCTTGATCTCTACAGAACTGCAGTTCCTTCTAGTATATAGCCTGTGGAAAATCATTTGACCTGGCCTGATTTTCATATCTTCAGGAATATTTTTGTTCCACTACTCCAGCACTACAACTGATCTCCTAACTGTCCTCTGTATTTTCACCCAGATATGAAGATAAGGAAGAGAAACTCTTGCAACAGACCCAGTCAACCCAGATGTACAAAGGCCAATGTCTATAATCTCAACTATGAGTGCTTAATCACAAGGATGTCAAACTTAAGGTCTGCCTGGGCTACAGTAGAAGTTTGTTGGCAACCTAGACAACCTAGTGAGATCCTGTCTCAAATTTTCAAAAGTAAAAATAGAACCCAGCATTTGGGAGGTAGAAGCAGGAGAGCCTCTGTGAATTCAAAGCCAGACTTGTATACACAAAGAGGTCCAGGCCACCCATGGCTACAAAGAGAAGTATTCTCTCCATAATATATGGGGCTGTAAATCATTGATAATTTGAAAATCCTTAGATTCAGTCCCTGCTGAAGTAAAAAAAAATAAAGACAAAAACAGAAGGAGACTTAGTAAATGGTTGATTTGTTAATACATTATGAACTGAAAAGCTGTGATCCCCCATCAAAAGTTTTTAAATAGAAGTCTTAACTTCAAATGTGACTATATTGAAAGGTTTGTGAAGTAATTATGGTCAAATGAATTAATAATGGTCTGACAGGATCATTGTCCTAAGGAGAAAAGTGGGAGAAGGCATGTTTTCTTTCTTGGCGTTCAGAGGAAAAAACACAAGGGAGGACAAAACCACTCTGTATAAGCCAAGATATTCGATCTAAAGAGAAATGAAACCCACTAAAAGTTGATCTTAGACCTTTCCAGTCTCCATATTTAAGAAAATAGATTTCTCTTAAGTCAGCTGGTCTTTTGGTAATTTGTCATGGTAGCCTGAGGACCAGTGTGCCAATTTGTCCACTTTGTCAATTCTGTTTCCTCTTCACCAATCAGTTTTGGTTTACTTCAGAAAAATTTCTTGTGTGTGTGTGTGTGTGTGTGTGTGTGTGTGTGTGTGTGTGTGTGTGTGTGTGTGCGCGTGTATGTTTTTTACTTATTATATCCACATATACAGGTCAGGGGACAAGTTGTGGGGTAAGACCTCTTTTTGCACCATATGAGTTGAAACCAGGTCATCAGGCAAGCACCTTTATTCATTAAGTAATGCCATTTTCCCTAGAGTAATGTAGTAGAGGGCCTCACAAAGTAGAAAAAATGCAAGAAAGAAGAACACTTCCATAACATCTCATACTTTGATGTTACCACCAAAATATATCACATTAATTTGGAGTTTATGTCTGGTATTATGTTGAGAATTTTTTCTAAATTATCACTTAATTCTAACAATAAATCTCTCTAATATGTGACATTTTGTCTTGTAGCTGCTTAGCAGTTATAGGTAAACAAAATGAGGTGTTAAAACTTAAGGCATTTATTAATATCTTCCCAACTGGTAAGTAAAATACTTGAAATTCTAATTCAAGTTTTTGAGCTCTTAATCACTTACAAATGGCCTTTCTAACAGAATTGTGTTTTTAAAGCAAATTAATTATGATTAAACAATAAAATAGCTAGATATATTCTGAGTAATTGTGCTGTTTTCTTTTGGAAACTGAATGTTAGAAAGAATGGCACAGTTAAGAGAAATATTAGAGTATAAAATCATTCATCTTTGGAAGTGGTAGAAACGTCATTCACTAAGTATTTTAAGTACACAATGAGCTGCATTTAACTTTGTGGCATGATTACAGCAAAGTTTCTAATTTTAATCATTTACTCATTTGTTTGGCCACTGCCTAGTATTTTTTCAGGGAGGACAAACATTTGTTTTGAATCTGACCCATTATTTGCTGGCTCCTTACCCAAATGGCAATGCTATGTGCCTGTGTCTCTTTCTCATTCTCCTTGATTAACAGGATGCACACAACAGAGCCATCTGGCAGAGGGGAGAAAAAATGGTGTAAAAATGAGATATGTGTGTGTAAATAAAATATTGATGAATGAAGCTCTGAGAGCTGAGATGAAAGTGAGGCAGAACAGATAGGTAAATCATCCTGATACTTGTGTTAGTGCTGAAATGATGCTCCTCTGGTTTTTTTCCCCCTGCTGACAGCAGTGTGGGTAACAAGGAATATTTTCAATTTTGCTGCTAACACAAATACTGAGGCACAAGAAACAGTTTCCATTTTCCTGCTGAGTAAGCAACCTGTCTTCCAGAGAAAAGGCAACATGCAGTGATTTTGGCCAACTTACCTACAATGTGTACTTTGTGTTCAAATGAGGGTAAGGTGGCATGGAAAATAATCGGATGGAAATACAAGTGAAGTGTGAATGAAGTCAAGTTTATTCTTTTGTGTGTAGTTTCTTCCCCTTTATATTCATTTTTTAAAAAAGATTTATTTTTTTATAGTATATATGTCACTCTCTTCAGACACACCAGAAGAGGGTATCGGATCCAATTACAGATGCTTGTGAGCCACCATGTGGTTGCTGGGATTGAACTCAGTAGCTCTGGAAGAGCAGTCAGTGCTGTTAACCACTGAGCCATCTCTCCAGCCCTACATGGATTTTGATCTTTAAGTTGAGTGTAAGGTTGGGAAAAGAAAATTCTTGAAATGCGATGGTTACTAATCTTCCTTAGCATGTACAGTATCTTATGTATACCAAATGGCTGCCACATACAAAACATTGTGCTCTCCTGTTTGTCTTCCAAGTCAGTGTGAGGTATAGATCATTATTGCTCTATTTTTGTAGGTGGGAGCTGTATTTATACAGCTTAGAGATTTGAATAACTTACCTAAAAGCTTGGATAATAGTCTGATTTCACAACCTCAGTAGCATGGTTTTAGTGACCATGGTACCCTGATTATCATCTCAAGTGTTTATGAAAACAACAAGCAGTAGCTAAGTCAGGGTTAATACGAATGACTAGCAAAGTTCATTATCCCTACCATGGATCTATCAATCTTCAGCTTCTCCAATGTTCTTACAATACCTCCCCACAGTGTTACAATATTGAGAGTAATTATGGAAAAAAACCCATTTATCAGATTAAACATTGAATTTCTTAAAGCTTTATTCGTTTTTTTTTTAATTTTTATTGGTTATTTTATTTATTTGCATTTCAAATGTTATCCCCTTTCCCAGTATCAACTCCACAAACCCCCTATTCCATACACTTTCCCCCCTGCTTCTATGAAGGTGCTCCCCCACTCACCTTCCCATTCCCACCTCACATCCATAGCATTCCCCTACACTGGGACATCAAGCTTTCACAGGACCAAGGGCCTCTCTTCCCATTGATGCCATATAAGTCCTCTCCTCTGCTACATATGCAGCTGGAGCCAAGGGTCCCTCCGTGTGTACTCTTTTGTTGGTGGTTTAGTCTCTCGGAGCTCTGGGGGTGTCTACTTAGTTGATATTATTATTCTTCCTATGAGGTTGTGAATCCCTTAAGCTCCTTCAGTCCTCTCTCTAACTTCTTCATTGGGGTCCCCATGCTCAGCCCAATACTGAACAGTTTTCTTAGCTGTGAGCTTCCACCTCTGTATTGGTAAAGATTTATTCTCAATAATTGACAGAGCTATGATTTGAACTCCAAGAGCAATGTTCTGTCTGCTGTGTTGTACTACCACTAGACCTCTTAACAGGCATATTCTCTCCTTTAGCCTGCTCTGCTTACACTAGTGATATATATGGATGTTCTTTGAATGCACTATCTTTTGAAAATCTTGGCAGTTGTTTCAAGGGAAAATATAAATTATATTAAGCAATTTCTGTACACAAAGCACTGGACTGTGGAATGTCTTTTAAGATTGGAAAACGAGATGAGGATAGAATTATGTTGAAGAAGCTCATATTTTTCTTCATTCTCAGAATTGGAGATAACTGTAAAGAAGAAAATACAGGTATAAGCGTGTGTGACTAATATACACCAGTGTTAAATACATATATATATATATATATATATATATTCATAGGCTAACTTTGTATCCTGGAGTCACACATACAAAATAAAATGCCAGGCATCAGAGCCAGATCATGAATCAGTTCACACACACATCCACACACGCATGCATGCACGCAAGCACTCATGCACGCACTCATGCACGCACGCATGCATGCACACAAATGCACACAATCTCTAGAGCATTTACAAAGACATCTAAAATAAATCAAAGTAGCATAAGCTTGATTCAGATAAGCTACATGGTAGTTTGAAATCTTCCTTTTGCATTAAACACATTGGATAAAAGAACATCAACTTTAACTATGTTGCTTGGGTTCTAGTTATAAGTTACAAGGTAAAGGGATCAGTTTTATGTAGTTGCAACTGAAAATAATTTTTACAAAGGCTGTTTCTTGAGCAATATATTCTACAAATGTAATGACAATACATAACATTTTATCTGAGTTCTTTGTTCATATTGGCTTAGAGAATTTCCTACATAATTCACTTTGTCCTCAAACTCCTCTGGTCATAATATATTATTCTCTGTGCTGTGGGCAGTAAAGTTTAGAGAAACAAGTGAATGTAGATAAGTTTGAGAATACTCTAGTAGCAATCACAAAGCCTTAGAGCCTTCAAACATGAGGTTTTTCTGCCTTATGCTACATGTGCCTTGGAAGTCAGCAGGTGCTTCTTGCTCAGTGTAGACACTGACTTTATGCTTCCTGAATGTATGTGAAACAGACTAATTTCTGAATGAGACTTTTATTTTATTCAAAAAAAGTATGAACTGAGCAGGTTGTATTTATGTATTTATTAATGCATGGTATGTGAATCCCAACACTTAATGAAAAAACAGGCCATGAATCGAGAGAGAGAGAGAGAGAGAGAGAGAGAGAGAGAGAGAGAGAGAGAGAGAGAGCGCAAAAGGCAATATATGAGAAGGAAGAGAGGGGAAAATGGTGTAGTTAAATTATAATTTCAAAAAGTAAAAAGGTTAATATTAAAATTAATAGAAAAAAATATTGCTGCTCTCCTGAATACACAGTCTTCAGCTGAAAGCACTGTCACACAGCACTGTTGCATTGAATATAAAATAACTAACAAAACGAGTCACATGTAAACATGTTTGGATCTTAGAGATTTTAAAATACAAGCATTTGCTGGTGTATGTCTAGTATGAAATATCCCTACCTTTGCCAAGTCTCTTAATCTCTTCATGCTTCGGATTTCTTATCTGTGAAACAAGGACTATGATTGGTATTAATAAATTAATACTATCAAGAACCGATGTGATAGAAAATGGAATAAGAAAATATACCTCAGAAAACTTAATGATAAAACTCTTTCAAGTATGCAAACTCATTAAAGCATAGATACTGGCACAATAAAAGATATGATTCTAGCAATCAAAAGGCAGCATTTATTTAAGATTTCATACAGAGAAAAAGTTACCTAATGTTTTGATCAAAAAGGTACCAATAGAGTATAAGCACACATACTCCATATACAAATTTAAAAATTAAAAAAAACACACGTATATACATATATGCCTGTATATAGACATATACAAATGCAGAGAGAGGGAGAGACAGAGAAAGAGACACACAGATTGCTCTATAAATCATCAGATTGCTACTATAATGGATACTTACGAATGTACACAGCACCTAACAGAAAGTCTTTTTCAACTAAAGTACTTAATAGCATAAAATACATGAAGACTAGAAAAGTGTCACAAAGATGTCCTAAACCTTAAATCTTATGGATTATAGAATTGTTACCATGTTGAAGAACATTTCTGGGTATGCATCCAGTAATATATATTAGAATATTATAGAACAGAAATTCTTTTCAAGAATTTTCAGATATTTGTCCAATGATTTACCTTTTGTCCATACATTGGTAAGTTGGTCATTTCTGAACTGAAACTGAGTATCAGTAACCCAGCCCTGAGAACATATGTACAGGCAGCATTATACAAACTAAAAAGGTTATGTCTATATTTGGGAATACATAAAAAAGGAGAATTTTGTAGTTTGTTATAATCTAAACAAGTAAACGGAATATTTTAGAAGTACATTTATTCTCAAGTCAAATTTGTTTGAATTTTTATCATAAAAGCCTGAGTAATATGATGATATTGGTGGGTGTGTCATATACTTATTCCTGAAATGCATTAATCACAACCACCTTAGTACTGAAATATAGTTTTTAAAGGTATAGTCACTTGTTTAAATAAGTTCTAATAAAGAGATAGGAGAAAAAGTAGAGGCAGAAAAGAAAATATGCCATTTATACTTTTTTTAATTTTCATATCATTCACTTTCCAAATAAGAGTCAGGATGAAATTAAACATACTAAGAACCAGAAAAGGTCAATATGGGACCCAAAGAGCAGGCATTAGCCTTTGGTTAGCGTCAATGGATAATCGAGTCCATCAGCCCACTAATGGAATTGTGGTTTTAATCTAATAACCTTGAGTCAAACACTCATCAATCTTTTTTGGCAACTTTAAAAATTCAGTTTTATTTTCCAAAATCAAAAATGTAGCTTAACAGTTTATTTTTATAGTTACTCTTTTTTATTGTCGTTGTTGTTTTTGTTTTGTGAGTATAGTTTATATTGTAGCTCTGGCTGTCCTGGAAGTTGCTCTGTACACTAGGTTGACCTCAAACTCAGAGATCCTCCTGCCTCTGCCCCCCAGGTGCTGAGATTAAAGGCATGTGCCACCATTGCCTGGCCATATTTACTCTTTTTATTAGTTCTTGAAGATTACTGAAACTCTGAGGACATTCTGAGATAGTCTTGAACTGGAAGAAAAATCTTAATTTTGCCATTTTCTCAACTATATGTATTTAATAATAAACCATCCTTAAATTTAAGAGTGAACTCCAGTAATTCTATTCTAAACAGCCTAAGCCTATAAACTATACTCTGTCTCACAAAACAAAAACAAAACAAAGAAAAAATAAAAAAGAGTAACTATAAAAGTCCCTTAGGTGTCTTTTTCACATAACAGAATTTCAAAGGTCATTAATTGATGTTAAGGTATATTATGTGTATTTCACGTAACACATTTCTTCCAGATCAATGTACATATTTATTAAAACTCTAAGATTCCTTCTGAACACTCATACTGAGAAATTCATGTGATATATTGAGATTCTGGTACATCCTCTTAGTCTGAAAGTATATAACTGTGGTCTCTAAACAAGATGTATAGCATAACAAGTTTTTCTATATTTTTAGCAAAGGAATGACCTAAAATATTGGTGGACCATGCAATTCTATTACATGACTAACCCTTTGCCCAGCTTATATTCCATTCATAGAGGGAACCGTCTTCCTTTCTAAGTTCAGTTTCAATCACATACTAGGGATCAATGCATTGCTAGTAATTATACAGCATGAACTGGGTTATTGGCTGTTGATGAACTTTTAGTGGAGGACTCATCAGTTTGGCTGAACACAAATGTTTTCTATATTCTTGAGAAATATAGCGCTCATTCAGGATATTGGAATTGCCCTTTTGTTCTAGGATAGAGATTCCTTTGTTGAATGATTTCAGTCATGGCATTGTGAAGCTTCTCTATTTTACTCAAGGAAGCTCTGGACTAACACATTAAAACCAAATATAAACACTTCAAGTGATTATTCTTCAAGTGATTATATATTATTTATATATTTATAAAATATATTTTAAGGAGACGTCTGCCTTGTAAATTTTATTTTCTAAAATATATTTAGGTCCAATGCATATAAAATTCTTTTTCTTGAGGGGAGTTATCTTTTTCTTAAACAGTTATTTGCTAATAAAAGATAGGAAAGCCTGACCTTACACACACACACACATACACACACACACACACACACACACACACACACACATCCTGCCCCAAGCAAAGTTGTTCAAGTCTGATATTTTCTTGATCTAATATGGGAGAAAATGCTGGGAAAGAATTGGATCCTTTAGTGTTGCATATCCAGATCCAGCCTGTCTGTGTCTTGCACATAATATTATTTAAGATGACTATTTTTATTGCTTTGCTTGGACCAAGGGGACAGGTCAATTGATGAAAGTCAATATTACCACTGTCAATCAACTTGGGAAGAAGCTAAGAACATAGAGTACAAGTACATCTCCCTTTTTTATATCCCTGGAAAGCTAAGCTTGGAGACCTAGGTGACATTCTTAAAAAGAGGCTCATGTTTATGAGAGGGAAAATATATGACAACTAAAAGAAGGGTTAAAAAAGAGAGAAAGACTTATATGAAAGAGATATTGATATTTTATATTTAGTTTCCTGTTTTCCTATTACCTATATGTTTCTATTTATGTTAACACCACAGCCTGGTTGTACTTCAGAATTAAAATATGACTCACACTTGGGGTAAGCGGCATCTTAGTGAAGATAAAGCTATCAATGAAAAATCTAAGGCATCCATCCATCTGAAGCAATGGATTTGGTGACTATTAAAACAAATTTGTGGTAGAAGGCAGAATAGTGGTTACGAGAGACCTAAAAGACAGCTGGCATCTGTAGTGGAGCAAGAAGAGATTGGTTAATGGGTAAATAGTTACTTTCAGATGGAAGGAATACTTTCTAGTGTCGTAAACTGATGTTTATTTTAGTTAAAAATATTGTATCATTTAAGTCAAAAATGATCAGAAGAGAGTACGTTTAGTTTCTTAATCGAAAGCAAATTGTAAATGTTAGAGATAAAGGATAGCCTAAGAATCCTATTTTCATATTTCTAGATGTAGAAATGTACCAGAACATCAGTCGATAAAATTGTATAATCATTACCTGTCGATAAAAATTAGCTATAAGAATACTAACAAATCTAGGAGGAAAATGCAGACTTCTGGAACATATAAAAATGAACTAATAAAATATAAAAAGAGAAAAATCTGCATTAAACCACAAGATGTTTGCTGAACGAAACAATAACCTCCATGAATATGGGGGAGTGTGGAAACATGCAGCTGAAATATTATTCAAGTAATAATTCAAATACACATATCATTTCCATTAATGCAGATTATAGATGTCCTCATGTATCCAATCATAATATAGCTTTCCAGTAACAGCTTCTATAATGGAAGTTTGAGCCAGTGAGTATCTCCCATAATTTTTGAAATTTACAAAAGCATGTGTGGAAATGGAATGTCAAGAATGAAGTTAGGTTGTTTTCAGGAAAGTGAATTGGACAGGAGTCAAAATTTTTATTATATTTTTGTTTGTTCATGAGAATGTTATACATATATAAGTACATAAATAAGAGAGTGGGAGGTAAGGCCACAACATTGGCCCCAACACTCAGAGTAACCAGGACACTTGGGATATAGGGACACAGGAACCGCCACGCAGCCAGAGGCATGGGTTTTTTTCTGGTTTGCGCCTAATGGCCAGAGTGAACTCAGTGCTCTGGCTCCCACCCACTCCTGCAATACCCAAAGAAAGCTTGCCTTGCAGGAGTTCTGACTCAAAAGGATCTCAGGATCAAGGGATCCCAGAATCACAGGATCACAGAGACACCTGGACTCCCAGGAGTTCTGACAAAAACAGGCTCAGAGGAAAGTCAGGATCCAGTCAGAGACAAGAAGTTAGCACTAGAGATAACCAGATGGCAAGAGGGAAGCACAAGACCATAAGCAATAGAAACCAATGCTACTTGACAACATCAGAACCCAGTTCTCCCACCACACCAAGCCCTAGATACATCAACACACCTGAAAAGGAAGATTCAGACCTAAAATTCCATCTCATGAATATAACAGAGGAATTTAAGAAGGACATAAATAGCTCACTTAAAGAAATACAGGAGAACACAGGTAAATAAGTAGAAGCCCTTAAAGAGGACAACCATCACCAACAGAATACAAGAGATAGAAGAGAGAATCTCAGGTTTAGAGAATACCCTAAAAGACATTGACACAACAAAGAAAATACAAAAAGCACAAAGGTCATAACTCAAAACATTCAAGAAATCCAGGGCACAATTAAAAGACCAAACCTAAGAATAATAGATAAAGAAGAAAGTGAAGACTACCAACTCGAGGGCCCATATACATCTTCAACAACATTATACAACAAAGCTTACCTAACCTAAAAAAAGAGATGCCCATAAGCTTACAAGAAGCTCAAAGAACACCAAACAGATTGGACCAAAAAAGGTATTCTTCCCATCACATAATAATCAAAACAACGATGAACAGAAAAAGAAAGAATATTAAAACATATAAAGGGACAGAGTCAAGCATCCTATAAAGGCAGACCTATCAGAATCACACAAAACTTCTCAACAGAGACCATAAAAGCCAGAAGATCTTGGGCAGATGTCATATACACCCTAAGAGTACAAAAATGTCAGCCCAGGCTACTATACCAGGAAAAACTCTCAATTAACATAGATGGTAAAACCAAGATATTCCATGACAAAACCAAATTTACATAATATCTTTCCACCAATCCAGCCCTAAAGAGGATAATAGAAGGAAAATTACAACACAAGAAGGGAAATTATACCCAAGATGTAGCAAGAAACGAATCTTCTCACAACAAACCCAAAAGAAGAGTACCACACAAGCAAAATTCCACCTCTGTCAACAAAAATTACAGGAAGCAAAAATCATTGCTCTTTAATATCTGTCAGTATCAATGGACTCAATTCTCCAATAAAAAGACATAGACTAACAGGCTGAACATATAAACAGGAAACAGCATTTTGCTACATACAAAAACAACTTCAGTGACAAAGACAGACACTACCTCAGAGAAAAAGGCTGGAATAAAAATTTTCCAAACAAATGGCCCAAGAAACAAGTTGGAGTGGCAATTCTAGTATCCAATTAAATAAACTTTCAATCAAATATTATCAAAAAACATGGGGAAGGACACTTCATACTCATTAAAGGAAAAATCCACCAAGAGCTCTTAACATCTATGCCACAAATGCAAGGGCACCCACATTTGTAAAAGAAACATTACTGAAGCTCAAATGACATATTGAACCTCTCACAATGATAGTAGGAGAATTTAACACCCCACTCTCACCAATTATCGAAACAGAAATAATACACAGTGAAACTAACAAAAGTTATGAACCAAGTGGATTTAACAGATATCTACAGAACATTTCACACTAAAACTAAAGAATATAATTTCAACTTGGCACCTCATGCTGCCTTCTTCAAAACTGACCATATAACTGGTCACAAAACAAGACTTGGCCAATAGAAGAAGATAGAAATCATCCCACGCATCCTATCAGATCACCACAGACAAAGGCTGGTCTTCCACAAAACAAAACAAAACAAAACAAAACAAAACAAAACAAAACAACAACAAAAATAACAGAAAACCCACATGGGCATGGAATCTGGACAACTATCTACTCAATGATTACACGGTCAGGGAAGAAATAAAGAATTAAAGACTTTTTAGAATTTTACAACAATGAAGGCACAACATACCCAAACTTATGGGACACAATGAAAGCAGTGGTAAGAGAAAAACTTACATCTCTGAGTGCCTCCAAAGAGAAACTGGAAAAAGCATACATCAGCAGCTTGACAGCATACCTGAAGTCTCTGGAACAAAAAGAAGCAAATACACCCAAGAAGGGTAGAGAGAAGGAAATAATCAAACTCAGAGCTGAAATCAACCAAGTAGAAGCAAAGAGAACTATACAAAGCATCAACAAAACCAGGAGCTGGTTCTTTGAGAAAATAGAAAATATAGATAAACCCTTAGCCAGACTAACAAGAGAACACAGAGACAGTGTTGAAATTAACAAAATCAGAAATGAAAAGGTAGACATAACAACAGAAATTGAAGAAATTTTAAAAAATTGTCAGATCCAACTATAAAAGCATATGATCAACAAAATTGTAAAGTCTGGAGGAAATGGATAATTTCCTAGAGAGTTACCAAGTACCAAAGTTAAATCAGGATCAGATAAACTATCTGAACAGTCTCATACGCCCAAAGAAATTGAAGCAGTCATTAAAATTCTCCCAACCATAAAAGGCCCAGGACCAGATGGCTTTAGTTCAGAATTCTATCAGCCCTTCAAAGAAGACCTAATACCAAATACTTCTAAAACTATTCCATAAAGTAGAAACAGAAGGAACACTGCCCAGTACATTCTACGAAGCCATAACTACATTGATACATAAACCACAGAAAGAAAAAGAGCTTCAGACCAATTTTCTACATGACCATCGATGCAAAAATACTCAATAAAATTCTTGCAACCCAAATCCAAGAACATATCAAAATGAGCAATGCAAGGATGGTTCAATATAAGGAAATCCATTAATGTAATCCACTATATAAACAAACTCAAAGAAAAAATGATCATCACATTTGATGCTGAAAAGCCTTTGAAAAAATACAGCACCTCTTCATATTAAAAGTATTGGAGAGATCAGTAATTCAAGGTCCATAAGTATAAAGCAAACCAATAGAAAACATCAAACTAAACAAATGTAAAAAAAAGAAACATGATCATCTCATTAGACAATGAGAAAGCATTTGACACAATTCTCTACTCCTTAATGATAAAAGTCTTAGAAAGATCAGGAATTCAACGGCAATACCTAAACATAGTAAAAGCAATGTACGGCAAACCAGTAGCTAACATCAAACTAAATGGAGAGAAACTTGAAGCAATCCCACTAAAATCAGGAACTAGACAAGGCTGCACATTCTCTCCCTACCTATTCAATACAGTATTCTGAATCCTAGCCACAGCAATTAGACCAAAAATCAAGTCCAAAGGGATACAAAGTGGAAAGGAAGAAGTCAAAATATCACTATTTGCAGATGATATGATAGTATACTTAAGTGACCCAAAAAATTCCATGAGAGAACTCCTAAACCTGATAAACATCTTCAGCAAAGTGGCTGGATATAAAATTAACTCAAATCAGTAGCCTTCCTCTACTCAGGTTAAAAAGGCTGAGAAAGAAATTAGGAAAATCACACCCTTCACAATACTCACAAATAATATAAAATACTTTGGTTTGACTCAAACCAAGCAATTGAAAGATCTGTATGACAAGAACTTCACAGATAGAAAGATCTCCAATGCTCATGGATTGGCAGGATTAATATAGTAAAAATGGCCATTTTGTCAAAAGCAATCTACAGATTCAATGTAATCCCCATCAAAATTCCAACTCAATTCTTCATAGAGTTGGAAAGAGCAAATTGTAAATCCATTTGGAATAACAAAAAACCCAGGATAGTGTAAACTATTCTCAACAATAAAAAAACTGCTGGGAGAATCATGATCCCCAACCTCAAGCTGTATTTCAGAGCAAGATGACACACACACACACACACACACACACACACAAACCAAAGAAACAAAACAAAACAAAATGAAAGAAAATTAAAAAATAAAAACAACAGCAAGGTATTGGTACAGACACAGGCGGGTAGATCAATGTAATAGAATTGAAGACCCAGAAATGAAATCACACACCTATGGTCACTTGATCTGTGACAAAGAAGCTAAAACCATCCATTGGAAAAAACACAGCATTTTCATCAAACGGTGCTGGTTCAAGTTGAGGTCAGCATGTAGAAGAATGCAAATTATCCCATTCTTATCAACTTGTACAAAGCTCAAGACTAAGTGGATCAAAGTCTTCCACATAAAACCAGATGAACTGAAACTAATAGAAGAGAAAGTGGAGAAGAGCCTCGAACACATAGGTGGCTCGGGGGTTGGGGTGTGTCATTTCCTGAGCAACACATTAATGGCTTATACTCTAAGATCAAGAATCTACAAATGGGACTTCATAAAATTTACAAAATAGCAACAAACAGATTGGGGAAAGATCTTTACTAATCCTATATCTAAAACTCACGAGTGGAAATACAGGGACAGAGTGTGATGCAGGGACTGAAGGAAAGGCCATCCAGAGACTGCCTCACCTGGAGATCCATCCCATATGCAGCCACCATACCAGACACTATTGCTGATGCCAAGAAGTGCTTGCTGACAGGAGCCAGATATGGATGTCTCCTGAGACGCTCTGCCAGAGCCCTACTGACAGATGAGGATGCTTGCAGCTAACCGTCAGACTGAGCACAGGGATCCCATTTGTGGAGTTAGAGAAAGAACTGAAGGAGTTGAATGGGTTTGAAACTTCATAGGAAGAACAATATCAACCAACCAGACTCCACCAGAGCTCCCATGGACTAAACCACCAACCAATGAGTACACATGGAGAGACTCATGTCTCCAGCTGCATATGTAGCAGAGGATGGTATTGTCTGGCATCAATAGGAGGATAAGCCCTTGGTCCTATGAAGGCTTGTTTCACCAGTTTAGTCCAGTGCCAGGGTGTTGAGGTGGGAGTGGGTGGGTGGGAGTGGGAACATCTTCATACAAGCAGGTAGAGGTGAGATGAGACAGGGGGAAAAGGGATAACATTTGAAATGGAAACACATAAAATATTCAATAAAAATACTAAAGACCCTGAATTAAGTAATGTTTTTGTTTCCTAATTTTATGTTTACTATCATAATATCTGCAAATAAAGATACTTTGACTTCATTTTTAAGGGTCTGAAAATTGCTGAAGAAAGAGCTCAGAAACAGATAGTATGCAAAAACAAAGAGCATTTATTCTGCAGAAACAACCAGCACATGGGGGTCAACCATTCTTTTAAATGGTAATCCTAGACAGAGGCATGCAGGCCATCTATAGAGAACTAAGGGAAGTCTCTAGAAATATTAGGTAATGTAAATTTTCATTGGTGTGTGCCACTCGGTCACAAGTGATTAGTGTTCTACATTCCTATGTCATGAACATTCAATCGTGTGTGGTCAGTAGTCTGCATTCCTATGTCATGAATGTTCAACCGTGTAATGAAATAAGGCTTTCCAGCACAGATGGCCCATTCTGAGATCAGATATGTCCCCATTTTTGTAGTTATCCCCAGGTTGTTCTTTGGGAGGCCACTTTATGATCTTGTTCTGGATGTTATGGTCTGTTCCTAGAGCTGCTGTCTTATGACCTTTTTTCTGGGACTTATGGTCTATTACTGAAGGTGGTGCCTTATGGCCTTTCTGAAATCTGTCCGGGTCCTTAAAACAGAGGCAAATGTGGTCCTTAAATGGAAACAAATGGGGTTTATGTTGTTCTTTTACTTTGTTTGTATCTCCTTGATGTCCTTTGGTTGTCTTATAGTTCTAACTCAGACTTCAAGTACTGTATTGAATAGATATGGGGAGAGTGGACAACTTTTTCTTCTTCATGATTTTAATGGAATTATTATGAGTTTCTCTTCATTTAAGTTGATAATGGCCTTTACTTGCTGTGAAATACCTTTATTTGGTTGAGGTATCTGCTTTGTAACCCTAATCTCTCCAGTACTTTAATCATGAAGGGGTTTTGAATTTTGTCAAAGTTTTTTTTTTCTGAATCCAGTGAGATGATCATGTAGGTTTTTTCTTTCAGTTTATTTATATCGTATACAGTATTTGTTGATTTTCATATATTGATAGATCCCTGCATCTCTAGGATGAAACCTATTTGATCATGATGGATGTTCTTTTTGATGTGTTCTTTGATTAAAATTTGCAAGTATTTTGTTGAGAACTTTTTCATCTGAGTTTATAAAGAAAACTGGTTTGCAATTCTCTATGTTGTATCTTTATTTGGTTTAGGTGAGAATGCAACTGTAGCCTTATAAAACGAACTGGGCAATATTCCTTCTGTTTCTATTTTGTAGCATAATTTGGTATTGGCATTAACTCTTCTTCGAAAATCTGGTACAATTCTGCACTAAAACCGTCTAGTTCTGGGAGATGTTTTGGTTGGGGGACTTTTAATGACTGCTTCTATTTCATTTTGTGTTATAGGTCTACATAAATTGCTTATTTGATCTTGATTTAACTTTCATAAGTGTATGTATCAAGAAAATTATCCATGTCTTTTAGATTTGCCAATTTGGTAGAGTACTGCTGTCTTAAGGTTTTATTGCTGTAAAGAGACACCATGATAACAACAACCCTTATAAAGAGCAACATTTAATTGGGGCTGGTTTATTGTCTGAGAGGTTTAGTCCATTATAGTCATGGCAGAAAACATGGCTATGTGCAGGGTCAGGCAGACATAGTCCTGGAGAAGGAGCTGAGAGTTCTACATCCAGATATGCTAGCAGGAGAATGTGAACTGGCATGAGCTTCTGAAACCCCAAAGCCCAGACTCTAGTGACATACTTCCTTCAACAAAGCCAAACCTATTCCAACAAGGCCAAACCTAAGAGTGCCACTCCCCATGGTCCTATTTTTGCCATTTTCTTTCAAACAACCACATTTCACTCATTGGCCCCCATAGGCTTGTAGACATAACACAATGAAAAGCTGCATTCAGTTCAATTTCACATCTTCCCATAGTCTATCAGAGTCTCAACATTGTTCAAAAGTCCAAAGTCTCTTCTGAGATTCATACAATCACTTAACTGTAGTCTCTTATAAAATAAAAAAGAAGATCACATATTTCCAATGTAAAATGGCATTGGCTCTATATTCCCATTCCAAAATGGTAGAAAAGAAACATACTGAAGAAATACTGGACTAACACAAGACTGAAAACCAATTAGGCAAACTCCAAATTATGTCTCCATTTCTGATGTCAAAACACTCTTCAGATCCCCAACTCTTTTAGCTTTGGTGACTACAACATTCTTCTGTCTCTTGGGTGTGTCACACTCCCTGTTAGTAGCTTTCCTTGGCAGGTATCTCATGACTCTGGCATATCACATCTTGAAGTGTCCAAGGCAATCCAGCTTCCATGCAGGATTGCTTATGACATATTCATGAGCCTCAGCATCTTTCCTTAGTCACAGAAGCATATTTCTTGGCCTCTTCTACCCTTGACTCTAAAGGCAGAACCAAGTGACCAAAGCTGTCAAGTTCTGCTGCCTTCTAGGGCTGGAACATGACCTCATTGTTCAATTACATCTTTTTCACCTTTCCGGTTTTGATGGTTTCCTTCACTGCCTAAGCTTGGCTGTCATGAAATTCATTCTATAGACCAGCGTGGTCTTGAAGATAGAAATCTGCCAACCTCTCCCTTTTATATGCTGAGATTAAAGGTACATACCACCATGCCTATACCCAAAGCTGTTCTTTAATTCCTTTTCACAAGTGGGAAGCTTAACTAGGTAAGCTTGCCCTGATATCATCTCTCTGTTTAATTCCATTTAACACCAAGGTTTTCTTTAATCTGTTTTCTCCTTTAACACAAGACTTAGTTCCATTCCACTTCTTGGTGCCCCCTGTCTCTTCAGTCTGCACATTTTGTATTTTTCCTTGTTCAATGTGCTCCTTTTCATTATAAATCAAAAGAATAAACACTAATGATCATACAACAGAATCAATACTAGTCTGTTTTGAGATTTTTCACTGCCAAGCAATTAATCTAAAACTCTGCACTTTAACCTCAGTCAGACTGTTTGGACATTGGCAAAAAGCAGCCATATTCATAGCCAAAATATCACAAGAATAGTCTCTAGGCCACTTATCAAAAATTTTCTCCTCTGACTCCCAAATTTCAAATCACCCTCAGCACCACTGTCTTCCATGTTTCTATTTATATGGCCCATTAAGCACCACCTAAAGCATTTAGCTCCCTCTCTAATTTGAAGTTCACTTTCAAAGGTATGGTCAGACTTAACAAAGCAATACCCAGCTCCTTGTACCAACTTCTATTTTACAGTTTTATTGTGAAAAGACACCACAACCATTGCAACTCTTATAAAGGACACCATGTAATTGAGGTTGACTTATAGTTTTATAACAAATAACATTTATTGTTATAATGAGAAACATGGCAGTATACAGGCAGACAGGGTGCTAGGGAAAGAGTTGAGAGTTCTACATCTGGGTCAGTTAGCAACAGGAAGTGAATTGACTTGACCTTCTGAGACTCCAATGCCCACCCTCTAGTGATATAACTCTTCCACTCCTACTTCAACAAGGCCAAGACTCCTAATAGTGCTAATCTCTGTGGGCCTATTTGGGCCAAATTCTTTCAAGCCAACACAACAGGTTTTTAAAATAGATTCTTATTCTCTGGATTTTCTCATTATCTTTTGTTACAACCTCACTTTGATTTCTAATTTTGCTGATTTGAAAAAATCTCTCTCAACCTTTTAGTAATTCGAGGAATAGTTTGTAAGTCCTATTGATTTTCTCAAAGAACCAACTTTGTTTTATTGATTCTTTTTCATTTTTGGATTTTGTTTTGTTTGTTTCTATTTTATTGATTTGAGTGTGTGTTTTTCTTTTTTGTTTTCAATATTTTAGGGCAGAGGGAAAGGAGAGGCTGCAGCAGAAGGTGAAAAGATACCAGGCTACAGACCTAGGGATGAGACTGGGAATTGGAATTGGAAGAATGGAGGGTGAGATGAAGATCTGCAGTTAGCCTACCTGAAGCTGGCAGGGGTCTACTGAGATTTCCTAGGCGGTGTCTGCTGGAGCTGCGGCTGGTTAGAGCAATCACTGGGGGCAGGGGTAGGGGGGTAGGGAAGAAGATCTGTGGGATTTACTCAAGTTAGGCCAGAAAGTAAGGGGCAAAGCACATGGTCTGCTACAGAGCTATAGGTTAGTTTTGAGGATTGGATTTGAAATCACTGATTGAGAAGTAAAGATTAGCAATTAGCCTACCTGCTTCCTGCTTCCCTACCAGAGCATTCAGTAAATTCCTAAGAAGTGTCTACTAGAGTTGGGGGATGGGATAAAACAGTAAGTGGGAGTAAGATATTTAGGAAAGTAAGATCAGTGTGACCCACTAGAAGTGGGGAGGTAGAGGAAAGAGAGGCCACAGCAGGTGGTCTGCTACATTGCCTTGGATGAGACTGTAGGCCTTGGAAGAGGAGAGAGGAGTGAAGATCTAAAGTTACCCTTCCTGGCTGGAGTGGCCTGTGGATTCCCAGGAATGCCTGCTTGGGTTGGGGGATGGGACAAAGCAATGAGTTGGGGGAGGGAAGTTTGGAGGAGGATATTGGTCTAGTCCACTGGCGATGGGTGTGGGTAGGAAGGAGAGGCCACAGCTGGTGGTCTACTACAGTGCTAAGGAATGAGAATATGGGATTGGATTTGGATTTAGAAGAGCTAAAGGAGAGGTGAAGATGTGCAGTAAACTTACCGAGTTTCCTCACTGAAATCTAAAACACCTCATTTTTAAATTTAACTTTTTATTGATTTTTTGTGAATTTCACATCATGCACCCCAATTCCACTCTTCTCTCCATGACTTTGTACCTTCCTTCAAATCTTGCAACTTTTCCAAACCAAAAAAATCCCCATTGTGGAGGGTGTGGTGTGTCATAGTGTGTCCCACAGCACACCCTTTTGTTCAAACATCTTTACTTGCAAATGTTCATAGCAATGAGTCATTAGTCTAGTTCAAGGCCTCTGGCTTCTGTTACACTGTCAATATTGAATCCTCTCCAGGACCCATCTTGGATATCCTGTTGTTGCCCTGTGTTGTGGAGATCCTCCAGCTTTGAATCTGTAGAACTGGCCTCTTCGTGTGTCCCAGCAATTGATCGATTGGGTAGACACCGGATCTGGGTTCAGGTGCTTAGCATGCCAGTTCTCCCACACCCATACCTCCAGGCCGAGTACCTCTTAACACAGGTTAAATACATTTAAAGGTAAGAGTGGCTGCAAGTGCTAGTAGATACTATACTATTCTACACAGGTATATAATGTCTTTATTATTTGTCTTTTATAGTATCGTTTGATCCTTTTGAATGTATTTCAATTGGTAGGTTAGTTATTATCTCTCATATTTTACCAATTGTGAAGAGGAGCACCAGATTTCATTGCTTTGCTTTGTTTTAGATCAGCTAGTAAGTGACAAACCTTACTAGAGTGTCGAATGATAATGAGCTGTTTAAAGCATCTTGCAGTGATGCAGTTTGGCATATTAGTAAGGAGCCACACCCAACAGAAATATTCCACTCAGATTATTTGTTATGAAAAGCATGGTTAGCTGTTGGCTCAAGCTGTGTATCTACTGGTTGCACTAGTGCAATCTTCATGAGGCCAGCGATTCCTGTGAGGTGCCCAAGCCCCCAAACTAAGCATTGTAGAAATACAAAAGTTCTTAAGATGTTCAAGACACTACCCATAGCAGACTGTGGCATGAAGACCATGCCTTGGTTAGGTTGCCGCATTCTTGGAAATGAGCTGCACTAGAAAAGTCTTATCACCCAAACTATCTTCCTTATCTTTCTTCTCCTCAAAGCATCCTATCTAGATTGTGGTTTGAAATGTTTCTTGTTCTCTTCCTGTACTCTTCTTCAGAAAAAAAAAATCTCCTGTGCATGATACATATGTTTTGGTATATCAGTGTAAAGGTCCATGATTCACAGAAGAATGATACCCGAGACTCGAATAGTATGTAAATGCAAAGAGTGTTTTATTCTGCAGAAGTTCAGTTCAGTATGCTATGGTCTCCTCAATGTCAAGACAGACACCCAAGTGAGCTTGCAGGTCTGATTTAAAGCACATTAGGCAATTCCAGGGTAGGCGACTTTTATGTTAATCTATTGGTTCAATCTCTAGGGACATTCCATTACCTGGGTGTGGGGGCTGGAAACTTGCTGGGGAGGTCTGGAAATTGTTGGCTGAGGAAGTCTAGAAACTGCTGCTGACCCATTGTCTTTACCTCAGGCCAGATGGTGGAGAAGCTTTTGAAGCCTGGACTTGCTTGAAACTGCCCAGTTCTTGGAAACAGATTTAGGCCTAGTCTCCTTAACTGTTAGTTTGAAGCCTGTCATTGAATCAGCCTAGGCTCCTCTTCAGACCTATACATGGGGCAAATAATGGTATGGTACTATCACAGTTAAAGGAACGATTAGGTGAACTGTTTAGGGGAAATTGGAGAATTTTTGAACAAAAAAAAAGCTGGGCTGATTTTAAATGAATATAAAACTATCTAACCCAAGAGTCAATCTATAAACACAGATATAAATGCACAGACTTCCTTCCCATTTGATTTTTTAAAAATCATAATTGAATTAAAGTCAAATATTTGTTAAATATGTTAATTACTTTTTAAATGGCTCCTTTTGGTCATTTTTTATGGAATTGGAAGGTTCTTCACTGTTGATAAAGATATTCATTAATTTTTAAGTCCAAAAATAATTGTTTATTTCTTTTTTAGACTATAATATAATTACATCATTTCACTCTTCCAAAATCTCCTATATATTCCTCCTTCTCTTTCAGATTAATGTCCTTTTTTTCATTAAATGTAATTTACCAAATTTGAAAATCATATGGTCATATAAGTGAAATTGTAAACTTACCAATATGTCCACACATATGAGAATGTTTCATGTTTAGCAGATTTATGAATTAGAAAATCGTTTCAGAAATCAGGTATAATATATGAGTTCCTATATTTATATAAAAATGATAAAGTTTATAATTACTCAGGGCTTACTCAATTATTTCATAGCTTTATGACTAGAAAAATTTGAGGCCTTGTTAATATTTCTTGAAAATATCGTTCCCGTACTGATGCTATTATAAGATAAGCATGTCAAGGTCTATCATGCAATTCTTACATATTACATTGTTATATAACATAACTGTTATATCTGGTTATTTAACAAATCAAAAGGGGAAAATTTATTGAATTTTTATCATTTTGCTTCATGATATTACTTGATGATAATCTTGTTAATAACAGTATGAATATTTATACCACTGAATGTCAGCAAGTTCTAGCATTAGGTCTGCTCCCTTTCTCCATATACTTACCAAGCTATTCCTTTGACTCCAGCATTTTAAAAGGTCATCTAGCACATTTAAGAGTTCTACATCAGACTTTTCTTCTTAATTAGCAATCTGTCTATATTTGTACACAGTATGCACTTGTCTGTCTCTCGTCCCTTTATATCCCCAATAGCCTGAATTTACCCTTTCCCATAAAATGTCTTTCCTCTAATATTGCTTGTCTTACTTAGAACATGATGCTACTCCACCAGTCAGCACCAAAAACCAAAACTAGGTATTATTCCTTGGAGCTTCCTGTCTTTCTCTTTCTCCTGCCCTCTTCAGCCTTGCTTTGTCTTATCTCTCACTGGATTAGTTCAACAATCTTCTCAGGTATATAGTTTAATATATTAGGATAGTCCTTTTAAAGTATATATAAAGTAAGACCTGGCCAAAGTCAAATAATTAGTTTGTTATTTTAAAATATAATTTTACTGTTTTATAATTGCAGTTGATATGATTTGAATTTTTTGGAGATTCATTTCTGAGTTTTGATCCAGCAAGATCACAAAAATATATATTATGTATTAGTTTCTAGTTGGTATGATTTTATTAATCATATTATTTTTCTTCTGATGTGTAATAAACTGATATATTCAAAGTGGTGCAGTTTTAAGGACAATATTTATAGAACATTTTGTAGGAGGTGATGGACTATGAATGATAATTGTAAAATTAGGAGAGGGATGATGTTCCTACCAATGACATACATAATTTTGAACCCAGAAAACTGCAAGAAGCCCTGGATATTTTTTGAAGTCAGGGATAAAAGTGCATAAAAACAAGTTCCTTAGGAAATAGTAAGACTGATTTAAATACTTAACTTAGCAATCTAGGCTTTAGTAGGACTGGTAGTGGGTGGTATAAATACATATATGTGTGTGTGTGTGTGTGTGTGTGTGCGTGTGTGTTTGTGTAAGGATTATAATGCAGCCACAAACTAATAATATTCAATAACCTTTGTTAGTTTAAAGAAGTAATATACCAAATATTCTCACAATTTGAATGAATATATATATATATATATATATATATATGAAATACGTCAGGAAATACATGGAGACTATGTCACAGTTGCCTCTGAAAAAAGAATCTGGGTGACTAGGTGAAAGAAACGATTTGTTTTGGATAATAGGCCACAGGCATACATAGCCTATTTTTAAATTAATGAAATTTAGTTTTAAAAATATATTCAGAATAAACTACATCTGTTGTTTGCTTATTTGTTGAGAGATGATCTTGCGTAGTCCAGGATATTTATAAACTCATTCTATAGTGCAGGATGACTTCGAAGTTCTGATTACCCCGCTTTATCCTCTAATGTGCTGTCATTACAGGCATGTGCCACTACACTCACGTTCCTGTGGGGGTTAAGGGCATGTGTACCGCACTCCACAGTGAACTTGTGGGAGTCAGAAGATAGCTTATGGAAGCTGTATCTCTTCTTCTACCTTGCATGTTGGGGCTTATACTCATCAGGCTTGGTAACGAGTGCCTGAACCCAGTGAGCCACCTCACCAGTCCATCCACACATCATAATTTTTGAGTCTCTCACTGAACATGGAATTCATCATTTCAGTTAAAATTGCTGACCAGCAAGTTTACAGGATCCAACTCTCTCCACCCTTCCAGTGTTGGTATAAAAATGTTCACTGTTGTGTCGATTTTACCTCAATGTTATGATTCAAGCATGGGTCACCATGCTTGTTTAGAAAAGAAGTTTATCCAGTGAGTCATCTCTCCAGCCTCTCATTTCTTTCATGCTGGCTTGGGAATTGAATTCAGAGCTTTTGTGCTTGCTAGACAAGCACTTGATCAACAGAAATACATCCCAAGTTTGTGGCATGTGTGTGTGTGTGTGTGTGTGTGTGTGTGTGTGTTTGTAGGAGAGAGGGAGTGTGGAGTGCAGGGAGTGTAGACATGCATGTATGTGTGTTTGTGTGTGTTCAGGTGTATTAACCTGCAAGTGTCATTTTAAGTAGGAATAAAATGTTTTGATTTTTACTGAGGTCATCATCTCAAATATTTTTTCACTAGTAAAGCTTCATTTGAATTGGAAAATTGGCTTGTTATCACATTTCATTTCATTGATTAGTAGGATTGATTTATTAAACCCTTCTCTTCATGCCATTTCTCCTCCTAAAGTCATTTTAGGCCAAAAAAGATGCTTTTTTTCCCCAGAAAATTACCACTGGTATCAATATAACTAAATGCATTGATACAGCTGCGCTGTCTGCTAGAATACTCAGGCAAGTCTGTATGGTCTCTATGAAGACAGCATTTTATTTTTCTTAATAGGAGGGGAGATAGAGAGTAATCAATGTGTGGTCAAAATATGATACTGGTAAATACTGAAAATATGACATAGGAAAAATGAATTATAAGAATGTCATAGAAATGTCAGCACAGTCAATATGCATTATATAAGAAACAGGCATTTCTCCAGTGATCTAAAGCAATATTGGAGTTCAATGAAGAGCATTTCTCTTTGTTCATGTCCGAGTGACATGCAGCTGCTCAAATGCTATGCAATGTCACTTCCCAGGACACAGGGGACCTCAATAGCTTTATGGAATTACAGGCCCAGCAAGAAAGTGTCATTGAAATAAAATTCGAGAGAGAAAGGAGAATTATATTTTATGTTTGAATATGAACTTTTCAAACATAGGGCAGATTAACATTTTTGATGAAAGGATATTTTTAGTTGGAAGCTTAGGAACTCAGAACATAGATGTAATATACAATAAATTGAAAAAAACATAGTTATTTTGATATTTTAATAGTACTAATTTTTGGAAAATGATTACTTTAGAGTGTAGCTTTGGAAGTGGAGAGGGCAATGAGGAAAATCTTTGTTTAGTTCATATTGCTTTTCTGGCCCAGAAACTTGAAAGTAATTTAAAGATCTTGGAATGCTCATCAAATTAAAAAAATGCTGACATACAAAGCAAAATAAAAGTTATTCATTTTTACCTAAAATAATCTGTAACATGAGCTACAATAATTAAATCCATTAATTGGTATATTCTGTTTTATTCTTTGATGAATTCACATATGTATATAATATAGTTTTAGTCAGAAACACTCCAATTATCCTCTCTTATCTCTCTCTCATTCCTATGGACCTCTTCGTTGTTTTCCTAACATGTTTCCTGTGCATGTCTGTGTGTGTGTGTGTGTGTGTGTGTGTGTGTGTGTCCCACTGAGTTTAGTGAAGGTGGTTTGCATGACTGTGTATAGAGATTTATTCATTGTAACATGCATATTATAGAAAACTTTTACATAGTGTGGTGGTTTAAATAAGAATGAGCCTCCATAGGCTCACATATTTGAATGGTTAATAAGCAGGGAGTAGAACTGTTTGGTATGATTTGAAAGATTAGGAGGCATGTCATTTTTGGAGTAGGTGTGGCTTTGATCAAGGAAAGTGTATCACTGATGATGGACTTTGAGGTTTCAAAAGCCCATGCCAGGTCCAGGCTCTCCCCCACCCTCTCTCTGTGTTTGTAGATCAGGATGTATCTCTCAGTTACTTTTCCGACACCACACCTTCCTGTGTGTCATCATGCTCTCTTTCGTGATGATGATGGACTGAACCTTGGAAACCGTAAACAAGCAAGACCTCAGTAAAATGCTTTCTTTTAGTAAGAGTTCTTTGGTCATGGTGTCTCTTCACAGCAATGGAATAGGGATTAAGACACATGAGAACTCAGATTATAAACAGAAAGTGATTTAAAAACTAAACCTAGGAGTAAATCAAGGGAATTTTCCATATGTTTTTCATTGTTATTGCCACCAAAAGAGGATGATAGGGCACTAATTTTAATTAGAGAGCTAGAACTACTGAGAAAACATTTGTACCAGTTAACTGGTATCATTTGTCCCTCATCATTCAAGAACTGACCCATCAATTTCTCTTATCAGAACTTTTACCTTTATAAATACCATTGATTAAGCTTAGTTCACATTTGTTCCATAAAATACTCTTTTTTGTTATGTTTGCACTTATCTGAGTTTATCCACTATATTTTGCTATGTTACCATAATTCAGAGTTAGGAAGAAACCTCACCCTGACTTCTAAAATCACTTAGATGGCAATAGTTTTTTTATAGCTTTTATCTAAGAATAATTTGAATATATTAAAATATGTCACTAAGGACTTAAATATGTCTTCACACTCTTTTGGACAGTTTAAATGTATTGCATGCACTAAATTATATGGCACAATGTTATGTATTCTCATTAGTATAGATAAGGCTATACCCACACAAGTCAAAAGATTTAACCACAAATTCTATGTGCTCAATTTCTAACTCATTCATTATTAAACCCAAGTATTCTAATGGTCCTCCTTTTTTTCCCTATGTGTTTGTGTATATATGTGTATTTATGCATGTATTCCTCTTAATATTTTACAAAGTCTTTGTTTCAAGTAAGTTGTTCTAAAATTTTATCCACAACACAGAAAGACTTCCTGGTGGATATATTGAAGATATATGTTATATTGATAGTATAATATGAAAATAGATTAAATGTACAACAATAAGGAAGACTAAATAAATTACAGTGCTTTCATACAAGAGTTCTATATTTAAGTAATAACGTAACCTGCTGCTTATTGTCATGAAAATATTCTGTTAAAATGTGTCAAATGAAAACAATTCACTTTTATGTCAGTATATTAGTTACTTTCTGCCATTAGTTACTCTGACAAAATACAACTTAGGGAAGAAAGGGTTTATTTTAGCTTGTATTTCCACTAGGATAGATACCATTGTGGTAGAGAAGCTATGACTGCGGACAGGAAAAAATAGTGACAGGAACAGGAAGCTGGCTTGTCAAGTTTTCATCAAAACACAGGAAACAGAAACAGAGAAAACAGAAAAGCAGGAGAAGGCTATAAACTCCCAAAGTCCGTCCCACTGACATACAGCCTCTAGCAGGGCGTCAGTGCCTAAAGATTTCATATCCTTGCCAAATAGCGCCATCAACTGGAGACCAACTCTTCAAATACATAAGAATTTCTTTTTTAAATTGCCACAATTCGTATAGAGAATTTTGCTTAATTTTTATTAAAAGGATTTCATGTATGCTTAAAAATTAGAAGGCATAAAAATAACAGCTTATGAGGATTTAAAATCATGTGTCCATTATTGTTGTTCACTTTTTATTGGTTATTTTATTTATTTACATTTCAAATGTTATCACTCTTCCCAGTTTTCCCTCCACAAGCCCCCGTCCCCTCTTCCCTTCCCCCTCTATGAGGATGATCCCCCACCCGCCCACCCATTCCTACCTCAGCGCCCTAACATTCTCCTATCCTGGGTCATCAAGGCTTCACAGGACCAGGGGCTCCACTCCCAGCGATGCCACATATCCAGCTGGAGCATGGGTACCCCCTGTGTACTCTTTGGTTGGTGGTTTAGTCTCTGGGAGATTTGGGGGTTCTGGTTGGTTGATGTTTTTCCTATGAGGTTGCAAACCCCTTCAGCTCCTACAGTCCTTGCGTAACCTTCTCCATGGGGTCCCCACGCTCAGTCTATGTTTGGCTGTGTACAGCCTCATCTGTATTGGTCTGGCTCTGGCAGAGCCTCTCAGAGGACACCTACACAGGGCTCCTGTCAGTAAGCATTTCTTGGCATCAGCAATAGTATTTGGGTTTGGTGTCAGCAGATGGGATGGATCCCTAGGTGGGGCAGTCTCTCAATGGTCTTTCCTTCAGTCTCTGCTCCACTCTTTGACCCTCTTGACAGGAAAAACTCTGGATTCATATTTTGGAGGTGGGTGAATGGCCCCATCCCTCAACTGGGGGCTGTGCCTATCCACTGGATATGGTCTCAACAGGTTCTATCTCCCCTTTGTTGGGCATTTCTGCTGATGTCCTCGTGTTGGGTCCTGGGAACCTCTTGGGTCCCTGGGACTTTCTAGTGGTTACCATCAGTTCCCCCTCCCCCACTGCTACAAGACAATCCTGAGATTCTACCTCACACCAGTCAGAATGGCTAAGATCAAAAAGTCAGGTGACAGCAGATGCCAAAAGGATTTTATAATGTCTACTCAGATTTGACATAATTAATATTAATAAACACGGTTTACCTATTCTCCCATAATAGAATCTTTAATTAAATGAAATTGCAAGCCTTTAACTTTATATTACCTATTATCTTCTAAACTTTCTCCCAAGGACTCTTTCTTCACCAATTATGTGAATAGATCAAAATGGGCCAAATCAAAACTTTGAGCAATTTATTTCCAATGCCCTTTGCTTTTTAACTTCATAATCCCCAAACCTTTCAAACTACTGAAGTTCTTAGGTAAAAGACAAGGATAATAATAATGACAGGCACAAGAATAATTGTAGCAGTCAAGGCCATAGCAATGTACTAAGCACGTAACCATGTAATTGCTGATTCACACGGTTTCTTATTGCTTTAATATTACAGCCCAGAAACTATGTTTCAGTAGTTTAGAAGAGGTTAGAGTTTAGGAGCTGGGTGGATGCATATGATTGGTGCATGATGTATGCATGTACAAAGTGTCTCAATGTATTCAGCAAAGTGTAAATTAATATGTGTTAATATTTCTTAAAGACAAAGCAAATGGGGAAGAAAACATTCCCTTGGGACTACAAAGATGTTAAGTAGAAAACATATGATTAAAACCTGTTTTGGTGGAAAAGAAAATCCATAAAAAAAACAAATTTCTATACTGTCCTTATTTGACAATCACAATCTAATAAAAGCAGATACCCCAAGAAATCATAGTGCTTCCTCAGAATATTATCTCTCCCTAGATCATCTCACCACTCAGAGTTGCCTGCATCTTCCTATACTTCAGTAAAGAATCAGAAAATCTAGATTTATAGGTGCAATCTTTCAGCAAGTTATCTCACATCTATACTGTGCCAATTTCATATCTCTAGCAAATTATCTATGATCATTACATATTTATTTTAAATTAAAATTAATTTTGCTTTCAAAAACATTGTGACAAAATATACATAACACAACATTTATCTTTTCAACCATTTATATTTCAGTGGTAGTATTTTCAGTGTTATGTAACCATTAGTACTATCCATTTGAGTTTTTTTGCCCCTGATACCATTAAGTAATGCCTTGTTTATTTATTTTTATTTTTAAATTAGTAGTCAAGGGAACAAAGTGTGTTTAGTAGATTCTTCTTGCCCTTCTCATTCCCCTCATCCCTGTGCCTTCCTGTCCCTACCCCAGTAATCATCCTTGAGTCTCTTCTCAACCATGTGACATGTGTCTCTCAGTAACCAATCTGCCTTTTAGCACCTATTTTTTTACCTCTCTTGGTTTACTTTGGGCTTTAACCATATCTGTACCCATTCTCTCTCTCTCTCTCTCTCTCTCTCTCTCTCTCTCTCTCTCTCTCTCTCTCACACACACACACACACACACACACCCTATGTGCTAGTATCCATATGAGACAGAAAATGTGTTTTTGCCTTTCTAAATTTGAGTCATCTCAATTATTATATTTTCCTGTTCCACCCATTTTTCTGAAATTTTATTTTATTTACACCTGAATAAAATTCCAGTGTTTGTATGCACTTCTTTTCTTTAGTCATTCTTCAGTTAGATATTTGCACTGATTCCATTCCCTAACTAGAACAACAATAAGCACAATTATACAAGTATCTCTTTGGTGGGATATGGAGTTCTGTGGTTACATGCCTAAGAAAATATTTGCCAGCTACTTCTCTGACAAGTGCCAATATCTAAATTTTATTGAGAACCAAAAACAATCATCAATAAAATCATTACCAATCACAAAAAAGGAATAATGAATGAACAGACATCTTTCAAAAGAAGATACACAAATGGATAGTTTTTTTAATATTCAGCATCCCTTATCATCAGTGAAATGAAAATTGAAGCTAATTGTAGATACCACATCACTCTTGTCAGAATGGCTATCATCAGTAAATCTGTCATCAATAAACCTAACATCAATAAACGTTGGAGGGGATGTTGAGGTAGGGGGATCCTCATACATTGCTGTGGCAGTAAAAATTAATACAGGCATTTTGGAAATTCAAGATGTTTTTATTGGTAGCTAAAACTTTATACCATTGCACTTACATCTCACTCAATAGGAGTGAATTCACTCCTGGTACCACAAACAGAGTCAACGACCCATAGCTGAATACGCTACAGACAGTGGAGGAGAATGTCCTACTACCGTTTTCCTAATCTAATGTCTAACTTTAAATATTTAGCCTTATCCACATAGGTTTGGCTAGGTTTATGGTACCAAGCATGAATTTCCTCTCAGTGACTTTGATGAAATTAAATATCTGTCGCTTATCCTCAAGACAAATGTGTATTGTACCATTGAGGATATCTTGCCAGGCTGGTCATCATTGTTCAGTTTTATCCAGTTATTACAGTTGGATGGGGCTATTGATTGCGTTTATCCATTGGCAACTTGTAGAGCACCTTCCTATATTGCAAGATCTGTCTCCAGGGAAAAGGCTTCCAGGACAGTTTCAGTTGAATTACTCCAAGTCCTGTGTCTAAAGTATGTGTTGTTTTCAGCAACAGGGTCTTATGGTTCCCTTAAAACTTGTGTCCTTTCTTCTATCTCCTCTACTCACTCCCACAGCTATATTCTATATAGCAACTTTTACTAAATTACCTCCCAGATCTTGAATTCAACCATGCTACCTATGATTCTTCTTTGCTACCACTTCAGTTATTTAAGTTCTATATCATGAATTATTTAAACTACTTCTGGTCCCTAGTCAGTTTGTATGTTTGGTGCAAGGTAAAGATCACCTCTTCTACCAAATTTCATAATAAAAACAATCAGTAACATAATTGCTTCCCATCACTCTTCTTATGTAGCCCCCAACATAGATCAATTGATGCCTCTATAGTTTCTCCCTTGTAAATATTTTTAAGATTTATGTAGCTCAGGAAAAAAAATGGGAAAAGTCTCAAGCAGACTACCAGTAATTTATATACCAAGTTTGGTCATACTGTCAGTATCAAAGCAATTGGTTTTATATGAGAACAATAATACTGACAGTCCTGCTAATTCTCTTGCTGCCTTGAGGCTTGGTTCATAAAGATCACACATGAACTTATTTATCTAAGATACAGGATAGCCAACAATAAAGAAAAAACAAATAAGTCATAAATTATATTGGGGAGCTGTGTAAAAGGCAAGGCAATATAGGAAATTTCTTCTAAAATTCTGTTCCAAAACAAAATCAACTGGCACAAGAGTAGGGGAACTTTTTTCTTTACCCTGGTCAGTTTTGTTGATACATTTCTGTAATTTGTAAATTGAGAGGAATTTTGGCCTCTGTTTCCTTTCCCTTGATTCCTTTGGTTATTATTGCCTCATTATACAGTCATTTGTACAATGTTTTGGCAGACATTTGCTGTTGCATAAATTAAAGTCATGGAATCTCGTTTTGCCTACAGGTCTTTATGAAAATACCAGCAACATTTTTATTGGAATGTCAAAGTTTGTCAACCATTAAACTGATTGATTTTTCATTATACAATTCAATAGAAGAGGCAATCTTCAGTTTGTATGCAACATTACTCTGAGAAAAAGAATCATCGTTGAAAAATCCTTCCTGCTTATACTGTAAAAATGATATTCCTTTCAAAAGAGAGCTTCATGTTTTAAAGGTATCTTTACACATGAATTGCTCCATTCATATTCCTGGTACAGGTATAGCATGGTAATTCACCTCACTGCAGTGAAAGAGCTTCTCTATTTTGTAGTAGCAACACAAGCCCATTTTATATTATATTTATTAATTATATTATTATTTTATTATCTCTAAAAGGTGCTGCCATTCATTAAATATAGACTATGACTCCAAAATGATCAATTTGACTGTTTAGGGTAGAGAAGAGCCTTTCCTCAGCACTAACAAGTCTCAGCAGCTGTGTTGTGTTTCCTATACAAATCCTCTCAAATGATCCTGAACTTCTTTTGTAGGCACACCTGTCATGGAAATTGTCTATGCTAAATTGTAGGTTCGTTTACCCTTTGGCTATGCCTCTAAAAATGTCAGCAAGGATACCAATTCGTGCCAACTACTGCTGGAACAGCTGTTTGTTGGTTAGGAATGAGAAAGCAACCTTTATATTGGCTTATTTATTTGGAGCAAACAAAGAAAGATGTAAATTTCCACAGTCACAGCTCAATTCATTAAGGCAGATGTGTATCTGTTGTCTGTATGTCATAAAATCCCACAGCAGTACTGGGAATGAAAATTGTCCTTTACCTTAAACACTCATTACAAATGTCAAAAAGAAAAGAGAATTGTCCAGCAGTTGGAAACTTCATGAGATGCGAAAAATCTTTCCTGAATATTCAAGATATACCTAACATCTAAAAAGATATAGCATGGTTGCTGAAAAATACGAAACACCTTTATTGAAACAAGAACCCTAAAAGAAAAGTTAAAAGAGGTCAGCTTGCAGAATCAATATTATTAGGTGAGAAATCACAAAAGAAGAAAGTCAGAAATTGATGCTGATCCCTAGCTAGGTGAGTAGCCTTGAACTTCCAAGACTGGTGAAGAGAGTGCAAAGAAACATTAAATTACTTATAAACCCTAAAAAATATCTATCAACCTACTAGGTGTGGAGCATTTTCAGATATTGCAGGTTGAAGTTCAATAACAAAATCTAGAGTTGAGATCCTGCCATGTGCACTGGGATGACTTTTCAGAAATGGCTGTCGTAAAAAGTGGAGCATGTGTGAAGACGTTCTTGCATGCTTTCATAAAGTGGGACACCTGCTTACAATGAAGACAGAGACTGGTGCAATGAAAATAGAACCAACAATCATATGACTGAGATGATATGAAGATGAATTGTAATAGAGATTACAAACATTTCAGTGATCTTTCATGCACCATAAGCCTTAAGCCACAAGTCACAAAATTGTTGGAGTATTTGAGTTATGACCACATCCCTGCTACCCTGAATTTGCTGTATTATAAGCTACTCCTACAATCAGTGAATAGTTGCAAATAAACATTATCATTTGCAAGGAAGAAAATATCAATTTCTTTGCACTCTCTTCACCAAGACATGAAACAAGCCTTAACAGATACAAGAAGATTGAAATAACCCCATGCATCCTATCAGATCACCATGGACTAAGGCTGGTCTTCAATAACAACAAAAATGACAGAATGCCCACATACACATGGAAGTTGAACAATACTTTACTCAATGATAACTTGGTCAAGAAAGAAATAGAAGAAATTAAAGACTTTTTAGAATTTAATGAAAATTAAGACAGAACATACCTAAACTTATGGGATACAATAAAAGCAGTGCTAACAGGAAAACTCATAACTCTGAGTGCCTGCAAAAAGAAACAGGAGAGAGCATACAGTAGCAGCTTGACAGCACACCTAAAAGCTCTAGAACAAAAAGAAGAAAATACACCCATGAGGAGTAGAGAGCAGTAAATAATCAAACTCAGGGCTGAAATCAACCAAGTATAAACAAAAAGAACTATACAAAGAATTAACAAAATCAGGAGATGCTTCTTTGAGAAAAATCAGCAGGATAGATAAACCCCTAGCCAAACTAACTAAACAATCTGTAGCTCTCTTAAACAGAAGTCAAAAAGCTTAGGCTAAAGAGATAATAGTAAATAAAGTCTTCTATTAACTAGGAATGAAAAGGGCAGGCTCTATCTAAACTAAACGACTCCTTTTCAAAAGTTAACACTTGAAATGTGGGTTTGTGGTTTCCCCCACGGAGGAATGTAGATCTGAAGTTGATATTTCAATATTTTATAATGCAAATATTTAATAATGCAGTGTGGAAGACAAAATACACCTGTGGGGTGTAAGTAGATTTTGAGAGTCCATTTTGCTACATCTTAAAAAGAACAAATTTGTAAATACTCAGAATGCAGTTAGCTCCAGTTTCATAGACTTCTTGAAAGCATAAATCTTCAGCCAATGGGTTATAACAGAAGAAATCAATTCCATGTTTCAGGTAAACATGTATAACACATTTTGTTTTCCATCTTGGGTAGAACTTATTACCTGAGTTTTTACCTAGTTTGACTTTCCAAGCCACCTTTGTTGGATTTTATCACCTATATTTTAAAATAAATTATATTACATTTGTGAGTTTTTATGCTTTGCCAATTGTAGTAATGGTTTTATAATGCAATAATATTTAATCCTAAAATACATTGGAAATCCTAATGTCGCAATTTTTAGTCATAGAGGGGATGTTTAGTTGGAGAACGTCATGAATTACATTTTTCTCCTAAAGTTTTAGTAAAATTGGGAATCTCTCCTTTCCATCAATATTTCAGATTTCAGTTTAGCAGATGGTAAAATAATAGTTTTAGTATAGATTTTAAAAATGCCTTTATTTTATGTGTATGAGGCTTTTGTCTGAATGCATCTCAATATCATTTCTGTGCCTGGTGCTCACATACACCGAAAAAGGATATTGAATCCCCTGGAACTTGATTTAGAGACAATTATTACCCTCCATGTGAGTTTTGAAATCAAACCCAGATCTTCTAGAAAAGCACCTACTGCTCTTAACAGCTCTAGTATGCATTTTCATATAATTATAACACCGCTTTGAAAATATTTTATATTGCTTAGATACATATTTAACTTAAATTTTTTGAAAAGGGGGAAATTTCTTATTTCTCCCTTCAAAATAATTCTAAAATCCAGGTCTGAATCAAAGCAAGGAGCATGACAATTAAATAAACATGTTTTAGCAATTTATTTTCATGTTTCATACACTATTATATTAATGTTCTACCTCTTGTTTACTTTACGACCCTGTCCTTGTATGAGTTTCCTTAACCAGATACTGAATAGTTTATCCCACTAATTCTTCAAAGAAATCCGACATCAGTTTTATTGAACTGAAAGGTACTATATTATAAAGATATTCACTTCATATTAGTTTTTTAAATTTTTTATTATTTTATTTATTCACACTCCTGTCATTGCCCGCCCCTGCCTCTCAGTCCCCTTCTCACAATTCCTCATCCCATTCCTCCTCCCTCTTGCCTCTAAGAAAGTGCTTCCCCACCTCCAGGCCTTCCCCTTCCCTGGGGCCTCAAGTCTCTCAAGGATTAAGCATGCCTACTTCCACTAAGGCCTAACCAGGAAGATCTCTGCTATTTTTGTTTCAGGGGCCTTGGACTAGCCTGTGTATGCTCCTGGTTGGTGGCTCAGTCTCTGGGAGCTCCCTGGGGTCTGGGCTGGTAGAGACTGCTGGGCTTCTTATGGGGTTGTTCTCCCCTTTAGCTTCTTCAATCCTTCCCCTAATTCAGTCATGGGGGTCCTTGACTTCAGTCCAATGGTTGGGTGTAAGTATCTGCATCTGTCTCAGTCAGGGGACAGCTATGCCAGGCTCCAGTCTGTAAGCACATCATAGCATCAGTAATAGTGTCAGGCCTTGGTGCCCTCCCATGAGATGGATCCCAAGTTGGGCTGGTCATTGGACTGCCTTTTTTTCATTCTTGTCTCCAGCTTTGTCCCTGAAGTCATTTTAGACAGAAACAGTTCTGGGTCAGAAACTTCGACTGTGGGTTAGTAAGTAACCTTGTCCCTCCTCTTGAGAACCTGTCTATCTACTGGAGATAGGCTATTTGAGTTCTGTCTACCCAATATTGAGCACTTTGGCTAAGGTCACCCACTATAAGTCCTTAGAGTCTCTCACTTTCAGGGTCTCTGATACTTTCTAGAGGGTTTCCCTGCCCATGCTGCTTATCTCTATTCATTCTCTTGGCCCTCTGGGACTCTCTCCTCTTTCCTTCCCCCATATCTGATCCTATTCCCCCTTTCCCCTCTCCTTCCACCTATATCCCTCCATCTGCCTCCCATGATTATTTCATTCCTCCTTCTAAGTTGAATTAAAACATCCTCACTTGGGCCATTCTACTTATTCCAATTCTTAGGGTCTCTGAGTTGTATCATGGGAATTCTGTACTTTTTGCCTAATATCCATTTGTCAGTGAGTACATACCTTTTGAGTCTGAGTTACCTCACTCAGGATTATAGTTTCTAGGTCCACTCATCTGCCTGCAAAATTCACAATGTCCTCATTTTTAATAGCTGTGTAGTATTCCATTATGTAAATGAACCACATTTTCTGTATCCATTCTTCGGTTGAGGGACATCTGGGTTGATTCCAGTTTCTGGCTATCACAAACAAGGCCACTATGAACATTATGGAGCATTATGTCCTTGTGGTATGGTGGAATATCTTTTGGGTATATGGCTAAGAGTGGGTCTTCAGGTAGCACTAATTTCAGTTTTCTGAGGAACCTAGAAGATGGATTTCCAGAGTGGTTGTACCAGCTTGCAATTCTACCAGTAGTGAAGAAGTTTTCCTCCTTCTCCACATCCTCACTAACACGTGCTGTCACCTGAGGTTTTGATCTTAGCCATTCTGATTTGTGTAAGGTGGAATCTTAGGATCGTTTTGATTTGCATTTCCCTGATAACTAGGACTTTGAACATTCCTTTAAGTGTTTCTCAACCATTAGATATTCCTCTGTTGTGAATTCTCTGTTTAGTTCTATACCCTTTTTTTGATTGGGTTGTTTGTTTTTTGTTGGTTAGCTTCTTGAGTTCTTTATGTATTTTGGAAAGTAGCCCTCTATTGGGTGTGCCATTAGTGAAGATTTTTCCCCCTATTTGTAGGATGCTGATTTGCCTTATTGACTATTATGTCCTTTGCCTTACAGAGCGTTACAGTTTCATGAGGTCCCACATATCAATTCTTGATCTTAGAGCATGAACCATTGGAGTTCTGTTTAGGAAACTTCCCCCTGTGCCAATGAATTCAATGCTCTTTCTCTTCTATTAGGTTCACTGTATCTGGTTTTACTTTGAGGTCCTTGATCCACTTGGAAAAATATGGGTCTGTTTTCATTTTTCTACATACAGACTACCAGTGAGTCCAGCTCATTTATTGAAATTGCTTTCTTTTTCTATTGTATATTTTTGGCTTCTTTGTCAAAGATCAAGTGTTTGAATTTTTATATATTTTAATTTAAATAGAATCATATCACTTTCTCTATTTTCTTTCATCATTCCAGTTGCCCTCCCTCCAACACCCATTATAGCCCTCCACTCTCAGATCGATACACTCTTTTCCCTGAAATATAATAAACAAATATACAGATACAACATGCTGAGTGCATTTTTGTTGTTTGTGTGTGTATGGTTACAAGGCTATCTATTCTGCATTGAGCAATCCATAAAGGGAATCATCCCTGGGAAAGGCTAATTCTCCTTCTTTCAGCAGTCAATGGTGTCCTGTAGTTCTTTATCTAAAGAAAGGGGTCTTCAAAAATTTTCCCACTACCACTTAAACATGTCTACTGATATTTCCATGGCTCTGGTCTTGATTATGTAGCCATTTCTAGGACAAACTCTTTCACAGCTGACATCCTGGTATTCTGGATCTTAAAGTCTTTTTGTGCCCTCCTCCATGATATACCTTGAGCCATAAATGCAGGAGCTGTAATTTCCATTGGGCCTGGATATTTCCTCTTGTGCCCACTTATGGCTTTCTGTAATGGCCACAATTTGCTGTAAAGAGCAACTTCTGTGATAAGGGTTGGTAGTTATACTTATCTGTGGGTATCAGGAAAAGATTTAGAATGTAGTTAAGAGGTATGCTGGTCTAGTAAAGTGGCAGTAGTAAATTCTTTTCTAAGGCTTGTAACCTCACTAATTCCACGAAGTTGGCCAGGTTTCTAGTATCAGACATGATTTTCTCACCGTTGCATGTAGGCAATTACAGTTGATTAAAAAATTATCTTTTCCTCATTTTAAGGGTTTAAGTCAGAAAGCAAGCCCTGAGGAGCGACTTCAGGCCTGAAACCAGAGGTAAGACCAACTTTTCTGCTCCAAGTGATCTGCCTGGTGGACTCAGGACACACAAAGGCAAAATTCTCTGCGACCAGACACTTCCGGTTTCTACTTGGTGCCTGGACCTTGCTGATCCCAGCCCACAGCTCCTTGCTCCCAAACCACACAGAAGAGAGAGCAGATCGCCCAGAAGTGTGGGCAATCCTGAGACTGCAGGGCAGGAGAGACAGCCACTTCTGCCCACTTTTGCCCACATCCCGGGCCCAAGAGGAAACTGTATAGGGCATCTGAGGCATAGGAAGAGAGGGGCAGTCAAGCTGCAGGAGCCTGTTGTCAAGACTGTGCCCGGATCTGAACAAACCTTGTCAAAGAGCTCCCTACACCCAAATCCCATGGGAGGGAGAGCTAGACCTTCGGAGGAGTAGACACACCTGGGAAACCAGAGGAGACTGCTCTCTGCCCGCATTTCTGACTCTAGATGAAAACAGCTAGCGCCATCTAGGGCCCCTATGCACAGAGACCTAGGAGAGTAGGGGCAGGCCCTACTGATTCCCACATACAGGGACAGCTGAAAGTCAGTGGAAAGGAACAACTACACATCTGAGAGCAGAACACTCTGTTCCTATAACTGGCTGAAAGGAAACAGGAAAACAGGTCTAAAGCACTCCTGACACACAGGCCTATAGGACAGTCTAGCCACTGTCAGAAATAGCAAAACAAGTAACGCCAGAGACAACCTGAGGGCGAGAGGCATCAATTCCCCAATAAAAGGACATAGATTAACAAACTGGATACACAATGAGGACCCTGCATTCTGCTGTCTACAGGAAACACACCTCAGAGACAAAGACAGACACTACCTCAGAGTGAAAGGCTCGAAAACAACTTTCCAAGCAAATGGTCTGAAGAAGCAAGCTGGAGTAGACATTCTAATATCGCATAAAATCGATTTTCAACCAAAAGTCATCAAAAAAGATAAGGAAGGACACTACATATTCATCAAAGGAAAAATCCACCAAGATGAACTCTCAATCCTAAATAACTAAGCTCCAAATACAAGGGTGAATAAAAACATAAAAGAAATCTTAATAAAGCTAAAAACACTCATTGTACCTCATGCAATAATAGTAGGAGATTTAAACACCCCACTCTCATCAATGGACAGATCATGGAAACAGAAATTAAACAGAGACATAGACAGACTAAGAGAAGTCATGAACCAAATGGACTTAACAGATATTTATAGAACATTCTATCCTAAAACAAAAGGATATACCTTCTTCTCACCACCTCATGTTACTTTCTCCAAAATTGACCATATAATTGGGCACGAAACAGGCCCCAAGAGATACAGAAAGATAGAAGTAATGCTAAACATCCAATCAGACCATCACTGGCTAAAGCTGGTCTTCAATAACAATAAGGAAAGAATGGCCACGTACAAATGGAAGTTGAACAATGCTCTACTCAATGATAACCTGGTCAAGGAAGAAATAAAGAAAGAAATTAAAGACTTCTTAGAATTTAATGAAAATGAAGGTACAACATACCCAAACTTATGGGACACAAAGAAAGCTGTGCTAAGAGGAAAACTCATAGCTCCGAGTGCTTGCAGAAAGAAGCAGGAGAGAGCATATATCAGCATCGTGACAGCACACCTATAGCACTAGAACTGAAAGAAGCGAACACACCCAGAAGGAGTAGAAGGCAGCAAATAATCAAACTCAGAGCTGAAATCAACCAAGTAGAAACAAAAAGGACTATACAAAGAGTCAACAAAACCAGGGGCTGGTTCTTTGAGAAAATCATCAAAATAGATAAACCAGACCAAAATAGACTAACCAGAGGACACAGAGAGTATGTCCAAATTAACAAAATCAAAAATGAAAAGGGAGAAATAACAACAGAATCAGAGGAAATTCAAAAAATCATCAGATCCTACTACAAAAGCCTATATTCAACTAAACTTGAAATTCTGGAGGAAATGGAAAATTCCCTAGACAGATACCAGTTACCAAAGTTAAATCAGGAAAGATAAACCATAACCCCATAACTCCTAGCGAAATAGAAGCAGTCATTAAAAGTCTCCCAACCAAAAAGAGCCCAGGTCCAGATGGGTTCAGTGCAGAATTCTATCAGACCTTCATAGAAGACCTCATAACAATACTGTCCAAAGTATTCCACAAAATTGAAACAGAGTGCTACCGAATTCCTTCTATGAAGCCACAATTACTCTTATACCTAAACCACACAAAGACCCAACAAAGAAAAAGAACTTCAGACCAATTTCACTTATGAATAAAGAACCAACAAAGAAAGAGAATTTCAGACCAATTTCCCTTATTAATATCGATGCAAAAATACTCAATAAAATTCTGGCAAACCGAATCCAAGAGCACATCAAAACAATCATCCACCATGATCAAGTAGTCTTCATCCCAGGCATGCAGGGATGGTTTAATATACGGAAAACCATCAACGTGATCCATTATATAAACAAACTGAAAGAACAAAACCACATGATCATTTCATTAGACACTGAGAAAGCATTTGTCAAAATTCAACATCCCTTCATGATAAAAGTCCTGGAAAGAATAGGAATTCCAGGCCCATACCTAAACATAGTGAAACCCATATACAGCAAACCAGTAGCTAACATTATAATAAGTGGAAAGAAAATTGAAGTAATTCCACTAAAATCAGGTACTATACAAGGCTGCCCACTCTCTCCCTACTTATTCAATACTGTTCTCGAAGTCCTAGCCAGAGCAATCAGGCAGCAAAAGGAGATCAAAGGGAAACAGATTGTAAAGGAAGAAGTAAAAATGGCACTATTTGCAGATGATATGATTGTATATTTAAATGACCACAAAAGTTCCAGCAGAGAACTACTAAACCTTCAGCAAAGTAGCTGGGTGCAAAATTAACTCAAATAAATCACTAGCCTTCCTCTACACCAAAGAGAAACAAGCTGAGAAAGAAATTAGGGAAATGACACCCTTCATAATAGTCCTAAATAATATAAAATACCTCGGTTGACTTTAACCAAGCAAGTGAAAGATCTGTAAGTTAAGAACTTCAAGCCTCTAAAGAAAGAAATTGAGGAAGATCTCAGAAGATGGAAAGATCTCCCATGCTCATGGATTTGCAGGATTAATATAGTAAAAATGACCATTTTACCAAAAGCAATCTACAGATTCCATGCAATTCCCATCAAAATTCGAATATGATTCTTCAAAGAGTTAGACAGAACAATTTGCAAATTCATCTGGAATAACAAAAAACCCAGGATAGCTAAAACTATGCTCAACAATAAAAGGACTTCAGGGGGAATCACTATCCCTGAACTCAAGCAATATTACAGAGCAATAGTGATAAAAACTGCATGGTATTGGTACAGAGACAGGCAGATAGACCAATGGAATAGAATTGAAGACCCAGAAATGAACCCACACACCTATGGTCACTTGATTTTTGACAAAGGAGACAAAACCATCAAATGGGAAAAAGATAGCATTTTTAGCAAATTGTGCTGGTTCAACTGGAGGTCAGTATGTAGAAGAGTGCAGATCAATCCATTCTTATCACCCTGTACAAAGCTTAAGTTCAAGTGGATCAAGGACCTCCACATCAAACCAGATACACTCAAACTAATAAAAGAAAAAGTGGGGAAGCATCTGAAACACATGGGCACTGGAGAAAATTTCCTGAACAAAACACCAATGGCTTATGCTCTAAGATCAAGAATCGACAAATGGGATCTCATAAAGCTACAAAGCTTCTGTAAGGCAAAGGACACTGTTGTTAGGACAAAACGGCAACCAACAGATTGGGAAAAGATCTTTACTAATCCTACAACTGATAGAGGGCTAATATCCAAAATATACAAAGAACTCACGAAATTAGACTGCAGGGAGACAACCCTAATAAAAATGGGGTTCAGAGCTATACAAAGGTTCACAGTTGAGGAATGCCGAATGGCTGAAAAGCACCTAAAGTGATGTTCAAAATCTTTAGTCACAAGGGAAATGCAAATCAAAACAACCTTGAGATTCCACCTCACACCAGTGAGAATTGTAGGGAGCAGCTAAACATGGCGCCGACATCTGGTACTCGATTGTGATAAACACCCACAAAAGCGCATGTGTTGGCATTTCTCCGGCAGCTATCAGGCTGAGGTGATATTCATGCTAATGAGGTATTTCATGCTCCACCAATCCCTAGAGGACAAATATACAGCATTAGCCTGTTTCGTATGTAAGGCTAGTGCCTTTGTTGCTTGGGGTCCCCGTATCAACAATGAGGTGTTCCTGCAATAAAGGCTGTTGAGAAGAATCCAACGGTGTTGAGTCTTCCTTGCTGGACGAGGTGGGCGTTACAAGAATGGCTAAAATCAAAAACTCAGGTGATAGCAGATGCTGTTGAGGATGTGGAGAAAGAGGAACACTCCTCCATTGTTGGTGGGATTGCAGACTGGTACAGCCATTCTGGAAATCAGTCTGGCAGTTCCTCAGAAAACTACCTGAGTACCCACTATTGGGCATATACCCAAAAGGTGCTCCAACATACAACAAAGACACATGCTCCACTATGCTCATAGCAGCCTCATTTATAATAGCCAAAGCTGGAAATAACCCAGATGCCCTTCAACAGAGGAATGGATACAGAAAATGTGGTACATCTACACAATGGAATACTACTCAGTTACCAAAAACAATGACTTTATGAAACTCATAGGCAAATGGATGGAACTGGAAAATATCATCCTGAGTGAGGTAACCCAATCACAGAAAACATACATGGTATGCTTTCATTGATAAATGAATATTAGCCCAAATTCTTGAATTACCCAAGATGCCCAGAACACATAAATCTCAAGAAGGATGACCAAAATGCTAATGCTTCACTCCTTCTTTAAAAGGGGAACAAGAATACCCTTGGGAGGGAATAGGGAGGCAAAGTTTAGAACAGAGGCAGAAGGAACACCCATTCAGAGCCTGCCCCACATGTGGCCCATACATATACAGCCACCAAACTAAATCAGATGGATGAAGCAAAGAAGTGCAGACCGACAGGAACTGGACGTAGATCTCTCCTGAGAGACACAGCAAGAATACAGCAGATACAGAGGCGAATGCCAGCAGCAAACCACTGAACTGAGAACGGGACCCCCGTTGAGGGAATCAGAGTAAAAAGGACTAAAAAGAGCTGAAGGTGCTTGAGACTCCATATAAACAACAATGCCAACCAACCAGAGCTTCCAGGGACTAAGTCACTACCCAAAGACTATACATGGACTTATCCAGGGCTCCAAATATATAGGTAGCAATGAATAGCCTAGTTGGGGCACCAGTGGAAAGGGAAGCCCTTTGCCCTGCCAAGGCTGTACCTTCAGTGAACAGGATTGTTGGGGGAAGAGGCGGTAATGGGGGAGGATGGGGAGGGAACACACACATAGAGAAGGGGGAGGGGGAGAGGTTAGGGGTGATGTTGGCCTGGAAACCACGAAAGGGAATAACATTTGAAATGTAAAAAAGAAATACCCAATTTAATAAAGATGGGCAAAATGTAAAAAAAGAAAAAAAGAAAAAAAGGGTTCATGTCAATTATAATTAGGGTTTCATTGCTGTGAAGAGACATCATGATAAAGACAACTCTTACAAAGGACAACATATAATTGGGGTTGTCTTAAGTGTTTCAGAGGTTCAGTCCATTATCATCATGGAGTAAATCATGGCAATGTCCTGGCAGCCATGTTTCTGGAGGAGTTCTACATCTTTATCAGAAGGATGTCAGGAGAAGAGTGGTTCTCATGTGGCTAAGTGGAGGGTCTCAAAGCCCACCTTCATAGTGACACACTTCCTCCAACAAAGCGACACCTCCTTCAACAAGGCCACACCTCCAAATAGTGCCATTCCCTGGGCCAAGCCTATTCAAACCACCACAATATCTTTACGAATTTTTTTTCAATTGATTTATAACTCCATCACTTGGTCTTTTATACACTGTCTTGGTTACTACAGATCTATAGTAAATTTTGAAGTTGAGTGCATGGCTGTAGCAACTCTGCTATTTAGAACTTGACCCTTTCCACTTCCCCATACATTTTAGTATTATATTGTCAATTTTTAAAAATTGTGTTATAATATTTAATTAATTTTTAAAATTTTGTATGTGTTCACTGTATTACATCATTCCATTTGTCTCCCCCCCCATCCTTTCTAAGGCCTTCCTTCAAAACTCCTCTCAAATTCTACAATGCATGTATATGCATATATATACATACATATATATATGCATGCATGCATACCACTACAACCCACAGAGTCCATTTAATGTTGCTTGAATGTTTAAGTTTCATGACTGACTATTTGGTATTGAGAGTCAATTGTGCAGCTTACTCTGGGGAATGCTAATTCTCCCTCTCTCAGCAATCATCACCTATAGCCCTTCAAATATCTATATGTGGGGCCCCAAAAAATTTCTTGACATGTAAACTGGTATCATCATCATTGATTCTTGTTTAGGCTGATGTATTATTGAGATTCTCTGGGTGTGTTTTCCCTGCCATATATAGAAGACACACTCTTATAGAAGGGGCCTTACAAACTTTTTACCTCCTCTTATGAAATGTTCCTTGACATTTTGTATTTTAGATGTATGAGTTGAAACTGGGTACACTACAGTCAGTTCTCTGCATTTTAACCTGTTGTGGATTTCTGTAATGGTCTCCATCTGCTGTAAAAAGATGCAGCAGATAAGTCCTGGATAAGTCGTGAGAGCTACATTTATCTGTGAGTAGAGTAAGTATTTAGAATGCAGTTATGGATTATTCTGGGTTTGTAAAATGGTGCTATTCTCTCCTCTAACATCCATGTTCTCATTAGCCCTAGGGAGTTGGATACATTTCCAGGATCAAGCATAATTTCCCTCTTGTTGCGTGTTCACTGCCAAGATATAACTACCACTGTTGCTTCTTTAGGGATATCTTTCAGTGCTGGCCATTGTGGTGCATAGGCCCAGAAAAATATCCACAATGGTAAAGTGGTGATTTGGAGTATAACCAAGAGCTATTTAATTGGACTTACCTTGCCATCTACCAATAGCTAGTGAGATCATAGGTCTTAGAGGAGATTCTTTCCTAAGACAGTATAATTTCTGTCAATTTCACTTTAAAACCCTGTTCAACAGAAGTATGTAGCAATGGGGGATGGGGAACTGGGAATAGACACCAGATAATCCCAGAGGCTAGGAATGCAAGAGACTTCCAGGACCCAAAGGGATGACATTACCTGAAATACCTAGTGAAGAGTAGGGAGAACCTGTAGAGACCATATTCAGAGGTTAGGCAAGGCCCCCGTTGAAGGATGGGGCCACCCACTCATCTCCAATATTTTATCCCAGAATAGCTCCTGTCTAAAGGAAATAAAGGCACAAAGTATGGAGCAGAGACTGAAGGAAAGGTGATCCAGAGGCTGCCTCATCTGGGTATCTATCCCATATGCAGACACCAAACCCAGACATTATTGCAGATGCCAAGAAGTGCATGCTGACAGGAGCCTGATATAGCTGTCTCACAAAAGACTCTACCAGAGCCTGACAAATACAGAGGGGGATGTTCACAGGCAACCATTGGACTGAGCACAGGGACCCCAGTGGAGGAGTTAGGGGAAGGACTGAAAGAGCTGAAGGGGTTTGCAATCCCATAGGAAGAACAACAATATCAACCAACCAGCCCCCTAGCGATCATAGGGAATACATCAAAATTCAAAGTGCATACATGGACAGACCAATGGCTCCAGCTATATGCAGCAGAGGGATGGCCTTGTCAGACATCAATGGGAGGAAAGGTCCTTGGTCCTGTCAAGGCTCTGTACCCCAGTGTAAGGAATATCAGGGTGGAGGGGTGAGTGTGAGTCGGTGGGTAGATGGGGGAACACCCTCATAGAAGCAGGGAGAGGGGGGATGGGAGAGGGGGTTTGCAGAGGGGGAACCAGAAAAGGGGAGAACATTGGAAATATAAATAAACAATCCAGTAAAAAAATAAACCTTGTTGAGAGTATTAGGAGAATTGTGTTTAATACATAGGTTATGTATTTACAACACTGAGTCTTCTAAGTAATGCACATGGGTGTTTACTTATTTAAATACGGAGTTTCTCTCCACATATAATGTCTCCTACCGGAAAGCTGTGCTGCAACAATAGTGGTCAGAACTTGTAGGAGTGGCCAACCAATGTTTGCTTTAACTTGAGGCCCATGCCATGAGAAGGAGCCCATGGCTTACACTGCCTCAATGCTCAGGAACCAGAGACTGGACATCCCAGAGACCTACTAGTATGAAACACAACTGGCAGAAAAAAATCAGCCATATTCTGCTATGCTTATAGATTGACGAGGCTTCTTCTGATAGTAGATGGGAACAGATGTAGAGACCCACAGCCAGTCTTATGTTGAGAAAGAATACAAAGTGGAGGTCTCCATCTGGTCCTTCTCTAAGATATTAGGAAATCCAATGGAAGTGGGGAAGGAATGATTGGAGTCAGAGTGGTTGGAAGTCACCAGGAGAACACAGCCCACTGATTCAACTACCAGGGCTCATATGGGCTCACCGAGACTGAAGTGGCAAGAGTGGGAACTGCCTGTGTCTACACCAGGTCCTCTGCATATATGTTGTGATTGTAAACTTGGAGGTTTTTGCAGGACGATGAACAGATATCTGACTCTTTTGCCTGCTTTTGAGACTCTTTTCCTGTTAGGTTGCCTTTTCTAGCCTTGATATGAGGGCATTTGCCTTGCCTTCTTGTATTTTGTTTTATTCTGTTTGGCTGTCATTGCTTTGAGGCCTCCTCTTAAGAGGAAACAAGGGGGAGTGGCTCTGGAAGAGGGAGGGGAAAGTTGGGAGGTGTAGAGAGAGGGAAAACTGGTTGGGATATATTGTATAGAGAAGAATTTGCTTTCAATAAAAATAAAAAGGTAAATTAATCTTAAGTTCTCTTGGTAGTGTGTGTTTTACCTTTCCATGTATAAACTACATACTTTACATAACAGTCCTAAGTACTTTATTTTTTTGAATGCTAGATTACATCAGGTAATATTCTTAATTTCATTTTTGGATTATTATTATTATATAGAAACATAATGGAATTTTCATCTTGTATCCCAATGTTTTTCTGTATTTGCTTGAGCTTATTAAGTTTTTTTCTTATAGACTACTTCAAGAACATATCATCCAGAGTTCGATTTACTTCATGACAAATATGGGATGCCCTTTGCTTCTTTTGCCAGACATATTTCACCAAATAGAATTTCCAGGGAATATTACATAGAAATGGTGATAACTTATATTATTGTGTTTTGCCCTTATATTAAATAGTAAGGACTTGCTATATATTCTTTAAGAAATTCATACATGCATACAATGTATTTGATAATATTTACTCCCTAGCTCTACCATTAAACTCTTTGTAGATTTCTGCTACATCCAATTCCCAACTCCATGACCTATTTTAAAAATAACCCCTAAGTCAAGCTAGTTCCATTCATGTATACAAAAGTGTGGGAACATCTATTGGACTGTGGTCAACTTTTATTCTTCATTAAAATTCAATACTTACAGGTCATTGTATTCATGCTTTAATTTCTTAAACAGTGCTATCATTTACTTTAGTATCTACCTTGAAGTTATTAGTTTGCTAAGTTATTAGTTAGTTAGAGTCACTTAGAGGCAGTTTCCTTTGTGTTTCCTTTTTCTTAACAGAGTTTGTATCACTGTTCTTTATATGTCTAGAATTTTTAAACTGCATATTTTATGTAACAAATTGTGGGTTTTTTCAGGTTTCCCCCTAAAGGTGCTTGGTGATGATATTTTTGTTTGTCTCATTTCTTAGTGACTGTCCTAGAGTTAATCTCTAGGTTTTGTTCCCCATACTGGGTGGCCTCTGCTAGCTTGGCTCATTTCTTTAAATTCTTCATTTTGCTTTGTAGCTTGGCTTCCTAAGGGACACTCTGTGTTTATATAATTTAATGGTCAGTGACTGATCAAAGGTTGTGCTCAAACAACTTTAGTCAGTGGGGCCCTTGTGCATGGCTTTGTGTATTTATACAAATTGGGTTCATTCTTTACCCTCCAGACACTGGGCCCTTTAAGGATTCTAATTACATTTACATAGTTTACATAGTCTTCTGGTTAGCCTAGAATATTTTTCTTATGGTTCTCTGATATACTAGATGACATTTCAACTGTTTTGTTGCTTTGCTCTTGGCTCTAGCCCTGTTCATAGCCTCCCATATTTTCTACGTTTAGTAGCAGTGCCACTGGGCCTAGTGTTTCCACCTTCTACATCACATCAAGTTATCTTTCTCTGCCAGTCATGGTATGATTTTAGTATCTGTGTGTTGGGGGTATAACTAGCTCAACTATTAATATGGTGTTAACATTGGAGAAGACAGAACTTTATGAATTTTATTGGTCTTTCCTGAAAATCAATTTTTCATGAGTAAACACTTTGATTTGTTGTTTACTCTTACTCAATATCAGATCTCTGATATGATTAAGCTTATAAAAAAAACCATAGGTGGTAGTGGCTATGGTGCTACATGTTTTTAATCCTAGCACTGGGGAGGGAGGGTAGGTGGATCTCTGAGTTTGAGGACAACCTTGTCTACACATAATAAGTTCCATACCAGACAGTTAAAGACTTTGTCTCAAATATAAAAACAAAATAATCCCTCCCCCCAAATCTCCAATATTGTGTTATTTTATAGTTGTGAAGGGTACGGCAAAGAATGTTTTCTACACTTTTGATTACAGTATAAAATGAAGTTACTGCATTTAAAATATGCAAATAACTTGAATATTTGAGTTTTTTGATATTTCTTTGGGTTCTTACTTGAGTATTCTTAACAGAGCATGGTTAGTCAGCAGCACATATTTGAGTATCAACAGCAAATTTGAATGGATGTAAATCCGTAATCACAAATTCAAACTCTTTGTGCACCTAGCTTTATCTATCTACATCAGAGAATCTAAATAACAAATGGTGAGGGACCAGCTATATTATCAAAGAATTACTGGGAGTCCTTCATAAAAACTCAGACTCCTGGCCAGCACTTCAGGTTCTGACTCAATGTATTATTTGGAGTCCAGGAAACTACATTTTAAACAAATATCATCAAATAATTCTGATGCAAGTAACACAAGAGAGAACTAGAAAAACCTTCTCTAAGAATGGAATATACTATTTGAGCCTGGGAGATGGCTCAGCCAATTAAAGCCTTTGTTTCACAAGCCTGAGTTTGGAACCCTAGAAGTCATCTTGCCATGTGAGATTCTGACAGGGTGGCATATCTGTAATCCCAGAACTCCTTCAGTAAGATAAGAGGTGGAGACAGAGGAATAATCTAGAAGCTTATAAATCAGGCAGAATGGAATATGCCCATAGAAACAAACTAGAAGAAAGACCCTGACTTCAACATGGTATAAAAGGTAAGCATAACACCAGAGGCTGACATGGGAAGCACAGCCTCTCACACATAAATGCATACACATACATATTGTATACACACAAACGCATACAAAATAAATATATTTTAAAGTATATGAAGATTACTATCTGAAAAAATCTAACAATGTTTTATCGAGATATTCAGATAGTTGAGAGTGAAGTCATTTGTTTTGAGTTTTTTCATATATTGCTTTATGATAATACAAATTTGGAAATACTGTTGTTACTGTATTGAGTCACTCATAGTTTTGTCACTCAAACATAATTATATCTTCTGGTAGTTGAACCTTTCCTAACAAGTTAATTCCTCTGTACAAGCACAGGCGTGGTGAGAGATTTATATTTTTCCAGTCAGATTATCTACTTCCGTTGCTTAAATATGTTATTTGGGAATATGCAAAAAGTCCAAACTAGTTATTAAAGACATTTCTAGGAGTCTAATTGGAACTTGAGTAATAAATTCTTTTGTTAATAAATATAAACCTAATATAAACTTAGATCAGCTACTCCTGCAGGAAAATTTTTGAGAAGCCAAGAAAAACACAGAGGAAATTAGAATCAATGAAAGAAAAATTGTTAGAAGGTACTCTGGATTGTCTTATACACACAGACACACACACACACACACACACACACACACACACACAGACACACACAGAGAGAGAGAGAGAGAGAGAGAGAGAGAGAGAGAGAGAGAGAGAGAGAGAGTAGAGAAAATTTCTCTAATTTTGTCTTGTTTTCTTTTTTGAACAAGGTGTACCTGTGAAAACCAGGGTAGCATTGAATTCATTACCCTCATGCTTCAGCTTCCTGAGTGCTAGAATTAGAGGCATGAACTATCACACTCAGTTTAGATTTCTCTCATTTCACCCAGTTAAAGATGTATTTTATTCACATTAGAATTGAAATGATGACATATTGTGGGTGTGCCCTCTGCTGTATTCACAACACCAGTCCCTTGCTCCGGCAGCTACCTGAACATACATGTAGTGTGCTTTTTTAGCAATTCTCAGAATAGCTTCCATAGTAAAAAAGCTATACTGCATCTTATTTTCTTAGATCTTAGTACAAATTTGTAAAGAATATAATTTAACAAAATGTAAACTATAGCATGTAACTGTTACGCTGGAACCCCTGCTAGCCCCTGCACAAGATGGAAAAACCTTTGTTACTCCCTTTTCTCCAACTATGCCCACAGGGAGAAAAGTTCAGGCTAATATGTCATCACTGCTAGTTTCTGCATTTCAGACAGCACACCCAAGCATGCTTGCCCACGGGCTCAGTTTTTGACCATGTATGGGCATAATCCCAGTTCCCAGCTGATATGTCATTACTCCTTGCCTAAGCTCTACATGCTCCCCCCACCCTTGTTTTACCCTGGGGACTGGACTCCACTGACCTCCTCCTGTAATATCTATGACCCACTCACTCCCTCTCCAGAGCTGCATATTAATAAACCTACTTTTATCTACTTTTAATCTGGTCTAATCTAGCCTATATCTGTGTCACCAAGGGAGAGAGAAAGCCATATAGTAATGTTTATAGATGACAATATATCAAAATTAAAATTAATTTATTTCTCCATTTTAATAGAAACACGACTCCAATTCTCCCATGCTTCTTCTTCTTCTTCTTTTTTTTTTAAATTAACTTGAGTATTTCTTTATTTACATTTCGAGGTGTTATTCCTTTCCCGGTTTCGCAACATCCCCTAATCCCCCCCTCCTCCCATGCTTCTTTAAAGCTTTGTTGGATCTCTCAGAGGCCATTGCAGGCTTTGAATGTCTTCTGGTATTGGTCTACAGCTTCATCTCTATTCATATTTCCTTAGATTATTCCACAATATCCTGCTCAGAGTATCCCAACCCTAGAAGAGAAGAAACAAGAAACTGTATTTTCCCCCTATATAGATTCCTTTTCTAAATGGCAAGATTCTTCCCTAATTTTCCAACTTCCAGCAACCTGGAAAGGTCTTCCTCAGCTGGTGATCCATAAAAGACATTTTTGGTGGTAAGCTGATTGCTGATTGCACTGGTGTAATTACTACTTTGCAGGTATTCATTTACACGTCTGAATGCTTCTCTTCACTTTCCTTCATTTCCCACCTTATAGACAAAATTTTACAGAGACATTTATTATGTCTGAGATAAAATATTTTACATGTTTCCATTAATTGAAAAATGTAATGTAACTAGCTGCTCATTGTCATAAGTACTTTCTGTTCAATCTATAAGTGTGCAAACCAATTTTGATAAAGTTAAAACCTGAATTTCATGGAATAATTTTATTAGAAAAGTGAGATGATATTTTTATCATTTAGTCATAAAGAAGAAACCTTACAGTACCAAGTAAAAACAATAACATTATCACTTGGTCCTAATTAAACGAGGAAGCTGTTTTCATTTTGCTGCAAATCTTACATAGAAGTAAAACATATTTCAATAAAATGTCATTTTCTGTTATACTTTAATTACCTCTGTTTTTATTAATACCCAAACAAAGCAGTGCTTCTGTGGATCATGAAAGTGGCATTTGAAAAATAAGAAAAACATTAGTGATGGAAGTGGTACTTGGTCTGGAAAACATCTGTTGTTCTATTACATTACAGCTATACTTGACTTCCATACAGAAAATTGTTTGCATCTGTCCTCAGCATTTTTCCAGCACATATCTACAGCATATCACTATATTAACACCCACTGTTTCCTCTGCCACACAACATTTCCCACTGCTGAATCAGTTCTGTTATATATGTCAAGAGGAAAAAGGTGAACATTTATCACTGTTCTAGCAGCATTTAGGAACCCAATCTCTGATATTCTCCTCAGAATATATTTGAAGGGCTGTTTTCACAAAGTGTTGTCAACCAGCTTTGTATAATTAAATCAAGCAGGTTGAATAATTTGGATCATGTGCAGAGACTATATACTTTCAAGGATACAATGGAGCCACTGATTTTATCCTTTTGTCACACCGTATAGGATTACAGTTTATAGAGCCATTTGGAAAATGTGATCTTCATCCGATTGTTTTGATATCACCAATTAGACTAAAGTAAAGCCACTTAGCTCAGATTTCATTATTTTCCTTACTTCTTTGTATCACTCACAAAGTGAACAGGGTCATAACTCTTGTATGAGGTGAAGAAGAATGGGAAGTGTCTCACTTCCTGGGTATAATGCAGTCTCCTTAGCAAACAACTTGGGCCCGATAGAGCCAGTTTTCCTGTTAAAGCTCAGATTTCATGGGCAAGACTGCCTGTTTAGGATGGGGCTTGTCTGATTTTGTTGAAATATTAGATAAGACACTCATTTATCTAATGGTGCTGCCTACTCACTTCTCTGTGCCAGTGCAAACTTTGGCCTATAAACTGCTCTCTCAGGAGCCTCCATTATTAGACGGGGAGGTTCTAAATCTGAAATATGTTACTTTCATTTAATGGAAGTCAAATGAGAAAACTCTGCCATGGAGAAATTATAGATGGTTTATTGTGGCATTTCTACTCCAAAGTTGTTGAGCAAAACATTCCATAGAAATTGAGCTCATCAAAATTGTCCAATATGTTGGGCCTTAAGTAAGTGAGTTAAACTTACATCAAAACCAAGCATTTCTATGCTGCTCTCCCTTTGAGTTTAAGCCTCTGAACTACTGGCAAATGAAGGAGACAATCCTAGGGTGACAGCAGAAAGGATGCATAGATTGCCAGCCATATGCCGTTAGAGTTTTTTAAAAATGTTTTAACTACCCTGGATTTGAAACTAGATTACCTCAGGTTATACTTTGGCTTTACCATGTACTGTAGAAATCATGCCCTTTTTTTATTTTTAATCTCTGAGTATAGGAAATATAAGTACCTGCATCCCTGGCTATATGAGAATATAAAATGCCTAAACCAGTGCTTTTACAGCATGTGTCTAGTGTTTTAGTTATTAAATATTAGCCTTAATAAGCTATACAATCTACTTTTAAAAAGTTAAACCCAGATTTTAAAAACCATATATAGACTTTTTACGCTGAAGACACTGGTTTTTTGCTGGGCATATTTTGTTGTGTTATTTATTTTTGTTCGCTATTTCCTGTGACCTGTGCCCTGTTTTCAGATTGAGAATGTCCAGAAATCAAAACCCCATTTCAGCAGACAAATCTTATCTATTTCTCACCATGTTAATGGAAAATGAGTCACATTTGTAATGCACTGCCCTTGACTCCTTCACCAAATTTAACTTAGGTTCATAGTGAGAACTTTGGTAGGAATTCGGAAGCACTTTTGGCAAAGATCAACTTTAAGAGGCTGTCATCTGCTAAAAGCTGACCAGTGTCAAGTCTGTGACAGATACAGGAAATAGAACAAATGGAAGTTTCCTAGATAGAAAGTATAAAGTATCCTGAATTTATTCTTCACAAATTAGAGTTATACACAGCGATTGCAGCTGTCCTAATGCTGACTTGATTCCATATCTGAAAAAGCAGTTTGTTAGCTATATCATTATCTAACCAAATTGCTATGCTAGAAGATACTTTAAATGAACTGAATCTAGTTTATTTCTACTGTCATTTTATTTAACAAGACATTCTTTTTAAATTACTTAATAAATACTAAAGTGACTTTAGAATGTGCAGTATATTGAAATCACTACCAAATATGACTTGTAATTCAGAGAGAACATAGTTTTCCCTTTCAAGAAAGAAAAGAAAGCAAAGGAAGTGTATTGTCTCACTCAGACCATTCCAGGTACTGCTTGATTTTCCTCAAATAGCATCTCGTTTCATTTTATTAAAATTTATTGAGATTTTAATTTGGGCTTGATCTCACGGCTTGTACATATTTGACTTTCGAATTCCAAGAAAAAATTAAACATTTTTTCTATTATTACAGAGTAACATTTTTTAGAGGGCAGAAGTTAACTGATTTTGTGTTATCATAGAAGAACAAACTATAATATAAGATTTCGGGTAAATCTGGAATTGATGCTATCCTGACAAAAACAGATATTTTATTCTAAAACACACACAAACTCAAAGTTTAAGAAAACATATGTCAGAAACCATGCGGTAACTAAGACACATTCTCTGTAAAATCACAAGTCACATCATTGTCTTTACTTGTGAACCACAATGCTAGTGGTTCCACCTCTTACTTTGATCTTTGTGTCCAAAAGATTGCTGAGCTCCTTGAAGACAGTTTATACCACCATTTCTGATTTCTTTTTTAAATAAACATTTTGGTGTTATCATTTGGGAACACTTTCGATTAAACTTCTCTTACCTTTAGTTACAGTCATTTCAGTGGTGATTTTAGTTTATTGCTTTCTTATGAAAATTATTTGGGGATACAGAATGGCATCAAATTTCCCAATGGTGAGTGTGTTATGTGGAATTTAAAAGTTTAATAAGTCTATCTTAGTCAATTAAAGTCAATATATAGTGGATCTCTACCAACTGACAGGCAATATGTTAGGAAATTTACTTACAGTTTGTTTTAGTTATTTCTCTATTGGTGTGAAGAGACACCATGACCAAGATAAATTATACATGAAAAAGTTTATTGAGTCTACAGTTTCAGAGGACAAACCCATGACCATCAGGGTAGGGGTCATGACAGCAGGCAAACAGGCATGGTGCCAGAGCAGTAGCTAAGAGCTATATCCTTATTCATAAACACAAAGCAAGCAGTACTAACTAGGAGGCATGAGCTTTTGAAACCTGCTCATCTCCAGTGACCCATTTTCTTCAGTGAGGCCACACTCCCTAATCCTTCCCAAGCAGTTACACAAGTTGGAAGCTAAGTATTCAAGCATATGATATATGGAGCCACTTTCATTCAGACCACCACATTCTACTCTATGACCTCCATGGAATTATAGCCATCTCACAATGACAAATGTATTCTGGTCCAACTTAAAAAATTCCTATAGTCTTTCGCAGTCTTAAGCCTAGTTAAAAGTCTAAACTCTTCTCTGAGATTCAAGATAATCGCTTAAGTGTAATCGCTTATAAAATCACCTAGCAAATTACATAATTCCAACATACAATGCCACAGAATATATATTATCATTCCAAAAGAGAAGAATGAGGGCATAGTGAAGAAATACTGGACCAAATCAAGATGGAATTCAAAGGGCAACCTCCAAATCCTGTAACTTTGTGCCCAGTGTCAAAAGACTTAGGTGACTCTTCCCTTCTAGCTTTCCTGACTACAACACACTACTCTATCTTGGACTCAGTCAACTCCCTTTGTGCAGCTCCCCATTGGGAGATACCTCATAGCACTGGCATCTCTACCACATTTGAATCTCCAACCCAAACCAAGCTTTACTTCTACAGTTTCACACATTGGCCTTTCTGGGCATCCATGCAGGGACCCCATATCATAGGCTTAGCCTAAGCAAATTTTTAAACTCAAAGGAAGATTTTAAAAGCCCTTTACTCCTCTATTTTTTATGAATCTAAGGCCAGAACCATCACATGCCCAATGTTGTCAAGGTCTACTGCCTGCTTATAAGGAAGCCTGGCCTCCTTCTTGAGTTAAATTTGCATAAGATTTGTTTTATTTATTTTATGAGCAGATAATCCTTTAGGTCATTTTTATCTTCAAGAAGATAAAAGTTTACCTGGTGGAACATTGCCCGGAGGGCAAATCTCTGAAGATAGTCTAATATAAGTTTTATCCATTGATATTCTGACTGACATTAATCTTGGGTTTTCTCTGATGATACTATCAGAAAACCAAGACTTTTAGAGCTGGATACACTTAATACATCAACTTTTCACATTCAGAATTCTTGAGCAAATTTTTTTGAGGAAGAAAGGCATATTCATTTCATTTATTTGTTTGTTTATTCATTCATTCATTTATAATGTTTAATGTTAATAATGTGTCATATACTATCTTATTTATTATTAACCAATAACAGTAACATTGCAAAGTAAAAATATTTGATCTCCAATTACTACTTAAAATTATTAAGTTTCATGCAAACTTAATAATTATCACAAGGGGCAACATGGCTAGTAGTGTCTTAGTCACTGTTCTATTGCTATGAAGAGACACCATGACAAAGAAAACTTTTATAAAGGAAAACATTTAATTGGGGGCTTGCTAACAGTTTCAGGGTCTTAGTCCATTATCATAATGGCAGGGAGTTAGTAGCAGGCAGGTGTGATGCTGGAGAAGTCTGGTCCACATACAGAGACATAGATAGATAGATAGATAGATAGATAGATAGATAGATAGATAGATAGATAGATAGATAGATAGATAGACAGACAGACAGATGGACAGATGGATGGACAGATAAATGATAGATAATCAGCCTGGTGTAGCCTTTTTTTGTTTGTTTTTGTTTTTTTTTTTTTTTTTTCCCTTTTTTTTTTTTTTTTCGGAGCTGGGGACCGAACCCAGCTAAATCCCCAACCCTGGTGTAGCCTTTTTACAACCCTCAAAGCACAGCCCCAATGACACACTTCCTCCAAAAGTGCCATACTTCCTAATTCTATACAAATAACGCCACTTCCTGGTGACTAAACATTCAAATGGATGAACCTATGAGGACCATTCTTAATAGAAACACCTCAAACAGTGATGTTCATGTGTACAAACTGCCTTAGTGATAGTACTGTCTTCTCTGAATGATAAACATTAAAGCAAATAGCATCATAGTTTTACAGTACGATTAAAACCAGAGATAGAAATTTGCTCAAAGACTTATAGCTTTGAAAGTGAGACAGCAAGGCTGGACCCCCCCCCCCAGTGTAGGGGACTATCAGGGTGGGGAGGTAGGAAGGGGTGGGTGGTTGGGTGGGAGAAAGGGGATAACATTTGAAATGTAAATAAACAAAATAAGCAATAAAAATTAAAAATATATTGTATCATTAAAAATCTAAACATTTTTTACCATATCAACAGATGAATGAACTAAATTTAATCATTACATCACCCATAATCTAAAATCAGTAAACATATACAGGGAACAAAAAAAGCCAAAATTCTCAACAATTTGTAAGGAAAAGTGTGTCTAAAATAATTTGTAATAAAAATAAAATGAACCCAGTGATAGAATGAATTCATTTATTGTTTTGCATAGCAAGGAAACAAGGAAACTGTCTTGATACCACAATCTCAGTTAATAGTCCTTATGCCTTAGCAGTCCTAGGAATATCAGTAAGAAAAACTAAAAATCAATAAAAGGCCTAGGATTGAAAACAAAGATATAAAGAGATCACCAATTGTGGATTTTATAATTATCTTGAACAAATATTAATATGGAAGTTTATCAAGGGTGTTACATTAGGAAGAACAACACATAAATATTGTTTTGGTCTTGTTTAACCACAAGTTATAATGAAATATAACAAAACTGATTAATAAATCAAACATGATCAATACTTTTTAAATAAATGAAATGTTACAGTATGTTGTAGTGAACATATAACCTCTGAAATCTCCACATGGTAACACAATATGGATTGATATCTTGTTCTAATTACAGTTAGTATCAGTGTTTTGGCTTTAAGTCATAGCTTTTAACTCAACTCTGTGTTGAGAGACCAAATCTTTTGGATTCAGACTCCATTTTAGAGAACCTAAGTTCTAAAGTTGAACTCAAATTAACTAACAGGCCAGTACTTAGCACCAGTTTCCAGGTCCCCCCAGCCCCCGTGTCTAGCACCAGTTTCCAGATTCCCCAACAAATCTGCACTGCCAGGTTACAAGCCCAACCCTGCCACTTCCCTTCCTAACAACAACCAATCAAAAGGAAAATAAGTTTACGTTTGGCTCCCAGCAACAGTCAATTATATTAAAGGCCATAATGCACCCCCAATCAGATGTATACCAGTCTAGGTACCCACTTCTTGCCTCTATAAATGCTTGCCTAAAACTAGGCTCAAGGCTCCACCTTCCGGCTGTGTCAGAGTTGGCAGGGAGCCCAAGCTTGAAGTTGAACAAAGAAACCCTAATGTGATTACATTGGCTCCTCAGAGGGTCTTTTGGGGGTTCATGAACGTTTCCTACAACAGTGTCATGACTCATGATTCCTGTTAAGTTTTGGTTTTGTGGTAAGGACATTTGGAACATGTAAACAGTTAGGAAAGGGTAAAATGAATAGAAGAGAATGGCTCCTAAATACATAACCATTCTAATTTATTTTCAAAAGAGCATCGGAAATGTAGAGCTGAACATAGGCATTTGATGGATATTATCAATCCTTGAACATAAAGAAAACCAAACAAACAAACAAGACAAAACAAAACAACCAAACTAAAATTAAAAAAAGACATGTTTAAGAAACATAATAGAAATCTCAATAAAAAATATACTATTCCATGTTCATAGATAAGAAATTAGGATACAAGTAGGTGAGATTTCAATTAAAAATCACAAGGAATTTTATTTATTTATTTATTTATTTATTTATTTATTTATATTTCTATCTTTTGTTTATTTACATCCCAAATGCTGCCCAACTTCCCCTTCCCCTCCCCTTCCTCTTTGACTCTGAGAGGGCAAACCCCTAATATTCCTCCACCATGGTATATCAAGTATCTGTAGGATTAGGTGAGGATTAGATCCAGATCAGGTCAAGATTAGTTGACACTGTTAGTTTTCCTGGAAAATCACAAGGAATTTTGTACATGATGTATGCAATTTGACAAGTTGATCTTTAACTTATATTACAAAACAAACCATCAAAAATGGCTGAAAAATAATGCAAACTGATACATATTTATCACTGTGTGCAACACTCAAGTCCAAATGGATAAAAAAACTCAACATATACTGAACCTAATAGAAGACAAAGTGTGGAATGGCTTAAATTAACACAATGACCTAGGAGTCAAGTTCCTGAACAGAACACCAATAACTCCAGCACTATGATTGACAATAATGGGACCTCATGAAACTGGGAAGTTTCAGTAAGGCAAAGGACACCATCGATAAAACAAAACAATAGCCTCAGAATAGGAAAAGAATCTCACCAACCCCATATCTAACAGAGGCCTAATATCCAAATATATAACAACTCAAGAAACTAGGCACCAATAAACCAAGTAATCTAATTTAAATAAGGTACAGATCTAAACAGATATTTCTCAAGAGGAATCTCAAGTGGCTGAGAAAGACTTTAAATGTTCTTATATCCATAGCCACCAGAGAAATGCATATCAAAATGACTTTGAGATTTCATCTCACACCTACCTGTCAGAATGGCTAAGATCAAAAACACAAGCGACAGCTCACACTGGTAAGGATGTGGAGGAAGAGCAACACTCTCCCATTGCTGGTAGGAGTACAAATTAGTACAGTCACTATGGAAATCAATATGGCAGTTCCTCGAAAAATTGAGAAACAATTTACCTCAAGAGCCAGTTATACCACTCTTAGACATATACCCAAAGGATGCTCCATCCTTCTAGAAGGACGTTTGCTCAACTCTGTTCATAATAACTTTATTCATAATAGTCAGAAACTGGAAATGTTCCTTAACCAAAGAATGGGTACAGAAAAGTTGGTGCATTTACACAATGGAATACTATTTAGCTATTAAAAACAATGACATCATGAAATTTGCAGGCAAACTGATGGAACTGGAAAAGATGGTCCACTCTGAGTGATGTAACCAAGACCCAGGGGGAAAAACACATGCTATGTACTCAACTAATAGATAGTCATTAGCTCTTAAGTAAAGAACAATTGTACTACACTTCACAGGCCTTGAGAGTCTACGTAACAAGGAGGGCTTAAGGATGGAGGCATGGATCTTCCTGGGAAGGGGAAATAGAATAGATTTCCAAGTTTAACTGTAGGTGGGTATGGATAGGAACAGGAAGGATCAGGCAGGGCTGCATGGAACAGATGAAAGGAGAGAGTAGTGGGAGAGATGAGTGGAATTAGGGAGCATTTGAGGTGTGATGTAAAAACTTAGTAGAATGGAAACTCTCTGGAATACACTAGAATGACAGAGCAAAGCCTTTTAGTAATGGGAGATACACAGCCCAAACCAGCCATCTTCTATAAGGCAAAGCTCCTAACAGTGAGACTAGAACATCAACCCAACCTCAAAACCTTTGACCTACAATCTGTCCTGCCAGTAATGAGCCAGGGCAATGGTGGCCCTGAACTTGTGGGTATGTCCCAGAACTTGTGCATGTGGTCAACTTCACTGGTTTAACTTGATGCCCATGTCACAAGAGGGAACCCATTCCTGAGCTGCCTGGATGGTCAGGAACCAGAGGCTGGATAGCCCAGAAACATAGGATAGAAACAACATGAGTAGCAAAAAAAATCAATGAAATTATCCTTAATGATGTTCTGTTATAGAGTGCCAAGCATAGTTGTCATCAGAAAGGTTTCACCCAGCAACTGATGGATACAGATGCCGAAAGCCCTGACAAACACTAGGTGGAGTGAGAGGAACCCTGCAAAAGAGTGGGAAGGAAGAATTGTAGAAACCAGAAGGGGTCAAAGATATTAGGAGAACACGACCCACAAAAATCAGCTAAGTAGTCCTCATAACAACTCATAGAAACTGAAATGAGAAACACGGACCCTGTATGGGACTGCACTTGTGTAGCTTGATGTTCTTGTGGGAGTCCCAATAGTATGTGTGTGTGCTGGGTGTGGGGGGATTTCTGACTCTTTTGCCTACCCTTGAGGCATTTTTCTTCTTGCTGGGTTCCCACATCCAGGGTGATATGAGGATTTATGCCCAATCTTATTGTATCTTGTTAGGCTGTTTGGAAACAGAAGAGAAATTGATCTGGTGGAGAGTGGAAGTTGGAGGAGGGACAGGGAGGAGTGTAGGGAGAGAAATCTGCAGCCAAGATATAATTGTATGAGAGAAGAATAAAAGCTAAAATAGAAAATGAATGTCAGCCCGTTGAAGGAATCAGAGAAAGAACTGAAGAGCTTGAAGGGCCAGAGACCCCATATGTACAACAATGCAACAACCAGAGCTTCTAGGGACTAAGCCACTACCTAAAGACTATACATGGACTGACCCTGGACTCTGACCTCACAGGTAGCAATGAATATCCTAGTAAGAGCACCAGTGGAAGGGGAAGCCCTGGGTCCTGCTAAGACTGAACCACCCAGTGAACTAGACTGGCGGGGAGAGGGCAAGAATGGGGGGAGGGTTGGGAGGGGAACACCCATAAGGAAGGGAAGGGGGGGAGGGGATGTTTGCCCGGAAACCGGGAAAGGGAATAACACTCGAAATGTATATAAGAAATATTAAGTTAAAAAAAAAATGAATGTCAGAAACAACTTTGAAGAAAAAAGTGAAGTGGCTGACCCCAGGTTTCAAACTATGTTATAAAAGTCATAATAATGAAAATATTTTAAGTGTATAATGAAAAAACATATACTAACATTGAATACAAAGTCCAGAAACAGTGGACATAAAGGCATTAAATATTTGATAATGGCAGTGCTTCAGATTGCTGTGGAAATTAGTTTAAAAATTAGGGAAGTATAACATACTTATAGAAAAATTTATGATAGCTTTTCATCTCAGCATTCAGAAGGCAGAGACTAACAAATCTCTGTAAGTTTAAGTTCAACTTGGTCTACACAGTGAATTCCAGGTCAGCCAGGGATGCACAGTGAGACTCTGTCTCAAATTTTTAAGAAAGGCTATGATAATTTTAGATCTTATATAATACTTACAAATAAATTTCAGGAAGTTCAAAGAATTAGGCATTCAAGACAAAACCTAAATGACACTGGGAAAACATATAGATCATTATCTTCATCGTATTGAGTGGGGATGACGTTCCAAAACAATATGCAAAGTTGAAAACCTATAAAGGAAAATAGTAAACAGCTTGCCTACATCAAAATAAAAATCTTGGAGAAAATAAAACCACACCACAAACAAGTTAAAAGTCGGACAGGAAACTCTATCTGCAATAAACATAATAGAAGTGTAACATGTTGAGTATAAAAAAGTACTTAGTCATAATAGTAGTCAAATTTTAAGTGAGACCCCAAGGAACTAAGGGTCTAACTAACTAACCAATAAACGCATGTCTAAATTTGTATGAAATAGGGAAATGAAAGCTAAAAAGTATGATATAACTTTGATTCATCATATATCAGATTGATATATAAAGCCTGAAATAATAATACCATCTAGTTTTTAATAAGTACAAATCAGTCTTTTGGAAGTATTTTTGTATCAAAAATCTAATATATATCTATATATCTACATATGTATATATCTATCTATATTTATATTTCTCTCTCCATATATATATATATATATATATCCAGCATTTCTCAGATATATGTATGAACAGGTATCTATGAGAGGTTGACTTAATGATTGCTTGAAATAGTCACATAAATAGAATAAATAGAAGCAATTTGCTCCTGGCATTTTCTTTTTTTTTTTTTTTCCGGGGCTGGGGACCGAACTCAGGACCTTGTGCCTCCTAGGCAAGCGCTCTACCACTGAGCCAAATCCCCAACCCCTGCTCCTGGCATTTTTATTTGGCTTCCTTAATTCTTTTTTGGCTCAACTTCCAGCATATTCTACAGACTCCTCTTTGTTTCTCTGAGGACTTCTTTTAGAGCAGTACATCAGTGTTCCTGTCTCAGGAGGGCACAGGAGGGCACATGGAGTAACAAGATGTTGAATCTTAGATGCTTGGGCTTCTTGACTTCTAACATTAAGGGCTTTCTGATAACATAATTACAGACATTATTTCTTTAGAGAGCTTGAAAAGCTTTTAGATTCTGATAGCTCTGTGAGGCCCCAACAGCCAAGGCACAGTATCTGTTGGTCAGCATTCAACTTCTCTCCACAAGCCACCCCCTTTCCCCCTTGCTTTACAATAACCAATTCGAGGACACTCAGATTGCCATCTACAGTGCATCCATGAACAGACTTGCATGCTCTTACTCCACTTCTCTTGTATATAATAGAATGATTCTTATTTAATAGTAGGTCCATTATGTCAAGGGGCAAGATGCCTTGTGTCATGGGAAAACTTTGCTATTATCACCAATTTGGACCACATGACCTTTCTGCTCTTCACCCAGAGCACCCAAGAACTGCAGCTATTCACTGTCCATTTGTGTTCACTGTCCATGTCAACGAGCTTCTGACAGCTGATGGATGGGAAGGAGATACTCAGTTTCATCTTGACACAGCTTACCATCTAGGAAGCACCATGAAAAGTAGCACATGACACATTTTTGATAAATAGAATTTTTACCCCAATATTTCTTGTCTGTTCAAGTTACGGCGCTTATCATTCAAATTTCCGTGGATCTCCTCCTAGTTAAGTCTGAAGTACCAATTGCCAAAGACACTTAGGGTACTTCCATGTATTTTAACCTGTATAACATCAGTTACTGTTCGCTGGAGGGGGAAAATTCTGTAAATATGCATAATCATGGAATGTGTAACAAATACTTTTTCACAGTACGAGTTTGAATTTTACACATCTGCTAATTTTGCCACACGGCCAATATTTTTTTGTTTTTAATAGCATTTATTTCTTAAAATATAATGTGGAGACTGCAATACCACTTATTTCAAAGGAGAATCTGCATATTTATACTTACTGCCTCTTGTCCTGGAATCTTATAGTTATCACTTTTTAACAAGCAAATTAAAATAAACCACTAAAATCAGGTAACTAGAAATATATGCTTGGTTCACTGTCAATTCTCTAGCACAAATGCTGGTGTAGCCCTTTTAGAGCGAACAGTGACCTGGTAATTAGGAAACATGAGTCTAAAGTTGGCTCTGTCTTAATTCATAGGACACCAATGCTAACTTTCACCAAAGTGTCTTTTTATGTACCAGGAACTTTACTGTGTATTTCCCAGGGATTTCTCTCTGATCCAACCATACAAAAATCATACGCAGCAAGTGCTATCATGATTCCCATGAGACATACAAAGAAATTGAAAGCCAGAGACTGAGAGGATTTGCTAAGGGTTACAGTGAACAAGTGACATCAGGATTCAAATTCAGATTTGACTTCAAAGTCTTAGATCCTCAGTTTCCCCAAATACAAAAGTGAGATATTTTGTCTGTTAAAATTTCCTCCATCAAGATGGCGCCGTGCCGGGCTCTTCTCCTTTGCCGTTAGGCTGCTGCTCGCCCTTTCTATCAACTCAGCGCGGTACGTCGTCTCCTGCAGCATCAGAGTCATTCTGATTGTTGGGCTTTCGGGAGCCAGGTTCTCTCGTGCCTGGAGCCGTAGGACAAGATGGCGCTCGCAAGATGACCGTGTAGGCGCTCGGGCCTGGGCTGTAAGCTCTGAGGCGGCCAGGGACAAAGGCCGCGGGCCGGGGCGTGGGGGCGGGGCGCGCCCTTGCAGTGGTGCCGCGTGGGACAGGCGCCGCGCTTCCGGTCAGCTGCTGTGGAGACTCAGCCAACGTGGTTTTGGTATGAACAGGATTCGGATTCATGTCTTGCCAACCAATCTGGGGAGTATCACCCCAGTGCCCAGATCTCAGGAGCCCCTCTCTTGTTCGTTCACTCACCGCCCATGCTCTCAGCCGCGTCTGGAGGGGCAGGAGTTTTGCCTTAAGCATATTCTTGAAGACAAGAATGCACCCTTCAAACAATGTAGTTACATTTCGACGAAGAATGGGAAAAGATGCCCCAGTGCTGCCCCAAAACCCGAGAAGAAAGATGGGGTGTCTTTCTGTGCTGAACATGCTCGAAGGAATGCCCTAGCACTTCATGCTCAAATGAAGAAGGCCCTATGGGTGAAACCCTCTTATGCCAATTCAGCTCATATGCTAAAACAGAGCTGGGCTCGCAGACCCCAGAGAGTAGCCAAAGTGAGGCGAGCCTGATACTGGACTATACAGCTGAGGAGGTGGCTCTTATTATGAGAGAAAAGCTGATTCGTTTGCATTCTTTGTACATTGATCAGTTTAAACCACTACAGCACCTGCTCAAAGAGAAGAAGCGCCGTTACTTACATAATCGGAAAGTGGAGCACGAAGCTTTAGGTAGTCTCCTGACTGGCCCCCAGGGACTTTTGGCCAAAGAGAGACAGAATTTAAAGCGACTAAAATGTCTCAGGCGATACCACCAACGCTATGGAGTAGAAGCCTTACTACACAGGCAGCTGAAGGAACGCAGAATGCTGGCCATAGAGGGGGCTGCTCAACAGGCTCATACCACTCGTTCCAGTCAGAGGTGCTTAGCCTTTGTGGATGATGTTCACTGCTCCAATCAGTCTCTTCCAATGACCAGACACTGCCTTACCCATATCTGTCAGGATACAAATCAGGTTCTCTTCAAATGCTGCCAGGGATCTGAAGAGGTACCCTGCAACAAGCCAGTTCCTGTTAACCTTTCTGAGGACCCCTGCTCTCCATTGCACTTCCAGTTGCCTCCTCAGATGTATAAGCCCGAGCAGGTACTGTCTGTGCCAGACGATCTGGAAGCAGGCCCCATGGATCTGTACTTGAGTGCTGTCGAGCTTCAGCCCTCTGAAAGTTTACCACTGGAGTTCAGTGATGACTTGGATGTCTTAGGTGATGGCATGTCATGCCCTCCATCACCCTTGCTCTTTGATCCCTCCCTAACTCTAGAAGATCATTCCGTCACAGAAATTGCCGGAGGCTCGGGACAGATACAGGTGGCTGGGGATGGGTGCAGATCCCAGGGACCTCATAATGTAGAGAAAACCTCATAATGTAGAGAAAACCTCATAATGTAATTCCCTCGGCGTGGATTGGCTACTGCAAATGGAAAACCAGAGCCCACTTTTATCAGTTGACAGTTCATTCTGGGATTGTTCACCGCCTTTGGATTTGAACTCTCCATTCTTCAGACAAGTGTATCTCTGATCATCTCTCACTGAACAGGGACAGCTCAGACCACGTTGTTTCCTCCGGGGCTTTAGAGTGCTGTAGACTAACATAACCCAAGTCTGTGTGGATGACAAGTTAGTATTTAAGTTTTGGGATTTTTTGCGAGGAAGAGCGTGAGGTGATCCCTGCCTTTGTGATGCAGTGCCTATTGGAGACTGACTGGGAAAGAGGCATTTATAATGGGACTTCTGAGCTGTGGACAGAGATCCACATGGATGTCTAGGCGGGGTTGGTTGTGGTGAAGAACGGTGCTCTTCAGGTGTTGGCTCTTAGTATCTGTAGCCATATCTAAAGCCTGTATTTAAGCCTTTCCTCTGCTCCACATAATTGGGCAATATAAACCCCCATTCCTAGTGAATTGACTGAGAAAAGCAGTTCACAGGTCTGGGCTCTCCTTAATTATTCTTGCTTTTAATTTATGTAAATTTCTGTGGTGGCTCCTTCATGTAAGATATAGTGAAATTATTGTATATAGTTTCTATTAAATGTTAAAATGTTATGAAAATAAAAAATTTCCTCCATCTTTTCATTTTCACAAATTTTACTTATTTAAAAGTAGTTTTAATTCTTTAAGAATTTCACATAATGTAATTTGATCATATTCACTGGCCACTACCCCCAGATCTACCCCTACCTCTTTACTGCCTCTTAACTTCATATCATTTTTTTCTTAATAATCTACCAGTTCCAATTTCTGTTGTCCATATACTCATGGGAATTGAGCTATCCACCAAGATGTGGTTGGCCTACCAACAACCATACTCTTAAAAAAGAAAAATCTGTCTTTTCCTTCCCTAAAGTTATCAACTTTCAACAGCTTCAGGTCTCCAGGACTAATGAGCATATTCGCTGTCCATAGTAGACTGGATTGATGGTGAGCAGACATCTACAGCTGCTCTGAGTTAAATGAGTACAGTTTTGCTTTTATAACAGATGATTTGAGATATGGTTTGAACAAATGTTTTGGCAATTTTTTCTGTCAATATATTCTTTCAATATTTTATTTTTATGTGTATATGTGTATCCTTGATCTTGTTCACTATGGCTTACTACTACTACTGACTACTAAGAATGGGAAGGCCACAAAGGACTATCATGAATACCCCAAGGTTCCATTAAAAGAGGATATTCACAATCCTTTATCGGGAACCATAGCTCATAGCTTTATCAACCTCAATTCTAATAACTATGTATTAGACATTCATATTTTCACCTTTCCAGAGGATATTCCTTCCAGATACTTACTTATTTAGGCAGTTTTCCAGACATCACTATACATCTATCTACCATAATCTATAAGATCCATAAGACATCTTCAATTCTGTAGCTTTAACACATACACTTACAGAACGTTTTATAAGCTGGTAAACCAACTATGAGAAATTCCAACTATGAGCTGGAAAACAAGCTATGTGCACTTAATGTCCTGGTAGGTATTGACAAGCTACTCCTCATAGGAAAAGATCTTGCCAATTTATATACTGATATGTGAGTATTTTTCCTCATACTCACCATTCTTGGCTACTATCAGTCTTATAAAGTCTGCCAATTCTACCCCCACGCTGGTCTAGCTTCTTTTGACAATTGAGGTGGCGGCGGTGTAGGTAGACCTATTATTGTATGGGTCTAAAATGTTCAACATTTGCAAAACATTTTTTATTCTTTGAAAACCCCATAGATTTAAATAATTCATTTTGATCATATCCTTCTACTGCTATGGCCCTGTTGGAACATGGTCCAGGAATGAATTTGCGTGAGAATTCTGAGTGCTTGTGAGAAGAAAGTAAATAGTCCTATGATCTCAGTTTCCTGAAAACACAGAATTGTTCTTAGACTGTGTTTTCATGCTCCTCCCGGGTATGTGTATCAGAAGTGGGTTGACTTCTGATTACACCTTACTGCTTGCTGTTATTCAATTTAATGGTAAAAGCATCCTTTATATGCCTTTCTGGAAGACCATGTTTTTGACACATGTGGCTTATCTTGGTGGTTGTATACAACTTGAACTCAAGGATTTTACTCATGTGATTTCTCTTCACCCTCAGAATATAAATTGCCTGATGCTTGACACATGAGTCCTTAGTTCACCTCATTTATCAACGCCATTCTCCCAGGTCTCACCACCTCCAGATCAGCGACACCTCCCTCTAACTTCTCCCTAGTTTTCACACTCTTTCCCATCTTGTGCTAATCTTTATGTCACATCCTCTTTTTAAATTCAACAGCCCTGTGTCCAACTAGTGTTGCCCATCTACTCATGCATGTGGCTTAGAACTTTTAAAGTATTATTGGCATATTAATAATAATGGCAAAGTGTTGACTTATCCTTATACCTTCTAGTAAGTATAACTCACTCATCAAAGAAGCATCCTTTTGCAACATGCAGAGACTATTACAGAGATCTGAAAGTGCTCAAAATGCAGATTAAGAACCATGGCATGGATGCTTAGTCCCAAATGATGCATTTACAAAAACAACCCCTATCACGTGAAGGCTCAGGAAAATCATCGAAGTGGAACAGAACACCTGCTGCTATGGACTGTGTTTTCTAGATATGATAGTAATGCTGCACTGATGGAATAACTATATAGTTGCTTAAAAAGACCTGCATAATGACAATGTTGACATATCAACATTGACTGGGTAAATTCCAGAAGAACCCACTCTTATGAAGAGCTAAAGCCAATCAATGACTGATGTGAAGGAAGAATAGGTTTTCCCCAGGGATGAGGTTCCTGATAGATTAGCCAATCCCAAGTGCTCAGAACTAGCACATATTAGCAATAGTAGGTTGTGGTGTGTGTGTGTGTGTGTAAAATCATAATAACTAAAGATGTTATGAATTTGAGAGTGGACAGGGATATGGGAGTAGGAGGAAGTGGAAGTAATGGGAATACACTACTCATGAATAAACTCAAACTAATTAAAATTTAATTAAAAATTTTACTCTTGGTGTGATGGTGCATGACTTTAAAGCCAGCACTGAAGAGGCAGAAACAAGTAGATCTCTGAGTTCAAGGCGTATCTTGTGTAAATACCAACTTCCAGGCTCTGTAGGGATAAATAGTGAAATTCTGCCTAAAAAAGCAACAACAACCACCAAACCCAGTCATTGTTGCTGAAGCCGAGAAGTGCTTGCCGACAGGAGTCAGATATGGATGTCTCCTAAGAGGCTCTGCCAGAGCCGTACTGACACAGATGTGGATGCTTGCAGCTAACCATTGGACTGAACAAGGGGACCACAATGGAGGAGTTAGAGAAAAGACTGAAGGAGCTGAAGGGGTTTGCAACCCCATAGGAAAAACAACAATATCAACCAACCAGACACTACCAGAGCTCCCAGGGACTAAACCACCAACCAATGGTACACATGGAGGGATACATGACTCCAGCCACATATGTAGTAGAGGATGGCATTGTCTAGCATCAATAGGAGGAAAAGCCCTCAGTTCTATGAAGACCTGTTTCCCTAGTGTAGGGTAATGCCAGGATATTGAGGTTGGAGTTGGTGGGTGGGAATGGGAGCATCCTCATAGAAGCAGGCAAAGGGGGGAGGGATTATGGGAGGGAGAACATTTGAAATGTAAATATATAAAATATCCAAGGAAAATAAAATTAAAAAAAAACTTTTCAAACACTATATTATATGCTTTGGCCACATTCACTCTAAAACCCTTTTCCATTATATCCCATCTCGCTTCAATCCTCCAGACAGTCTCACTTTTAATTTTATGTAAAATTATATATATACATATATGTATATATATTTGCCTATATATTACATATTTGTATAATATATAACCTATATTAGATCTATGATCCACAAAGAGATGTAATATTTGTCTTTATTTGTTCAATACTATAATTTTCAGTTACAACCATTTTCATGAAAAATGGTATGATTTAATTCTTTAATGAATAAATAAGAAAAATAAAAAATAAAAGAAGCAACAACCAACAAAACACCCAACCAACCAACCAACCAACAACTAACCAACCAACCAACAAAAGTTTCCTCCTATTCAAGAGAAACTTATATTGGTAGTTTTTTTTCTTTCTTTTCTTTTCTTGGATATTTTCTTTATTTACATTTCAAATGTTATCCTTTTTCTGGGCTTCCCCTTCGGAGACCCCCTATCCATCCCCATCTCCCTGCTTCTATGAGGGTGCTCTTCTACTCAACCATTCCCACCTCACCACCCTGGCATTCCCCTCCACTGGGCACCAAGCCCTCCCAGGACCAAGGGCTTCTCCTCCCATTGATGCCTGACAAGGCCATCCTCTGCTACATATGGGGCTAGGGCCATGGGTCTGTCCATGTGAACTCTTTGGTTGGTGGTTTAGTGCCTGGGAACTCTAGGGCGGGGGTCTGGTAGTTCTTAAAAATGCAAGTTTCTCATATGTATTAAAATAGAAATAGAAAATGAAGAGCTGGTATTTAATTTCAAGCTCTATCAATAATCTTTTGCCGACCCGATACACTGCTGCTTTTCCACCATACATGGAAATCCAGAATATGGCTAACTAGTGCTGCTTCTCCATCAGTGAGAGTATACATCACTAATTTTCTTTTAGGGTTCAACTGTCTACTTTGTAGAAAGTGGATTTACACAAACAAGTCCTGTTAGCATTGATAGAAGTTACAAGAAAAATTTTCTTACAATGATAGACAAAAAGACTTTACAATCTATCTACTGAGATTCAAGTACTGAGTCTGTCAAATGGTCCTAGGCGTCGTCATCATCAGAAAGAACAGACATGGCAACTTGTAGGGCAAGGACTTCTCAATGAAAACCACAGCAAAACCACATTAGTGGAAAATACAGCCTTTAAAATGTGACTTGGGACACCAAGTGTTAAAGTGCTTGGTGTTTTAAACTGCTATCATTAAAGACAATTCAAACATATCAAAGCACTTTTTTAAAAGAGTGTGAATATTCTATGAGCTCCAAGGTGCTTGAAGGATAATACAGCTACTTGTTTAAAAATTCAATTAACCTTAGCTTTTGAAAACTTGATTTATTAATAATCTCACAGATAAATTGCCAGTTTCACAAGAGTTCTGGTTAGCTTCTGAATACGTTCTGTTTCAGAAGCTTCATGAACTACTTGGAGTTGACAGAAAATATCAGTATCCTTTGATTACTTCAATTAAGGAAAACTATAACTTAAATGAATTATTTCTTCATACAAAGAACAGAAGTAATCAACTTTCTTACTGCAAATAAGCTGTTAAGAGACTCAAACACCTAAGAGAAAAGCATTTCCAGTTTTCATCACCAAACATAAAAATCCATTTGGGATTCATTTTCTCTAAGAGGTGGAAGCAAGTTGTAGGAGATCAATGTATTGTAAAATCATAGTGTATGCCTTATAGCCTCTGTACCACTAATCTCAGGATAAAGTACCATCTGCTTTTGCTTGATAGTGACATTAATACTGGTATCTAGAACATTTTGCTATATAAGTCAAAAGCATGCAAAATTTGATAGCTTTCCTTACAAATTTACCATAGTGGATAGGTAGGTGCCTTGAAATTTAAAACACACAGCTGACAACTATTTACATATCAGTATAAGAAAGAGCAGAAAACTAACTCAGATTCAAGGCTATCTTTTAGTTCTTGGTCTCTATACTTTTTAAGTGGTGTTTGGGATTACTATTTTATAATAATCAATACATATACATTAAGTCACATTAAGTCACTCTCCTATTAAAGAATACTTATTAAGTTACAATCAGTACATATGCACATACAGAGCTGACTATAAACTAAGGAAAGGTTCTTCGAGGAGTGAAAGTGCTAGACAGCAGGCTACCTGCATTTCACGTGCTAGCAGGGTACACTGCTAAGCAAAGTCTCCCTCGCACTGAGCAGTGCCTCTAGCCCCATACAAATATAAAGAAAATAGGCCACTACCATGGTAAGGCATTGAAAAGTCTTTATTTTCTCTGAAAATTCTATTACAGTGTGCAATTTATTATATGTTCATGCCCTTTTAAATACATAAGAACTTTTACTGAGTAAAAGACAAATTATTCAATACCAATAGTAGTACATAAGTAATTGCAAGAAATTTTTTTTTAATTCCTTTAAATGATTGTTACTATTAGGAACTAGATAACAATACCAGGGCAGACAATTCTAGAAACAATCTTGCCAGAAGTTAATAATTGTCAACAATTAACAGTATAATTGTGGATATTATTTTAGAAATGTCCACTATTCTAGAAGTTACCCATGACCATGGCCATTTTATTATATAAAAATAGAAACTGACATTTATTATATATGCTTTCTTGGACAGGCACACCAACTAGAAAAAATATATAAAAGCAACATAGGATTAGTTATTGGATCTTATCACTTAAATTAATGATACCATTTTTGGTTTCTAGAAACAGGCATGCATATTTAAATACTTTAAACAAACAAGTAAAAAAATTGATACCAGCAACTTCAAAATTTAAAATTATGGAAATGTTTACATTAAGGAAAACAGCAATATTATTCATCTGACTTTACACATGGTTTTACAACACAACCTTAAGGTTTGTTGTTGGTGTTGTTTTGAACTTAATACAGTAAAAAACAAGTATTAAGCAATAATAAAGAAAACAAAAGAAAACACTCTTCAAATGTTTAGTATGACAGTCTGAGGCAACAAGAATTAGGTCTAATTGTTAGAATTTTGAAAACAATTTTGTGGTATTTTAGCCATCATTAATCATATTCAGGAGCTTTAAGCATTTTAACAATAGATTTAGTAAATGATCTGGAAGAGAGATTTTTTTTCTGATCGCATCAAAAGGATGATAAAAGGCTATTGTATGAGCTGGGCCATGAAACAAAAGATAGTTTCTGTGTTCTACCATTTAGACAGCTGCAATGTCCTAAAGGTGTCTAGTTATTCTAATTATTCTAACCCTAACAAGCCTAATAGTTTCCTTATATAAATGTACATGCTGCATTTAGGAGGCCTTAACTCTAAGATTATAACAAAGTATAACATTTTTACTGGACTGGTGCGACTTAACTGAGATTGTATTCCAACTTAACATTCTCAACTAAGAGAAACTTTCATATTGCTGGTATGGAGAGGCAGGACCAGTACCTGGTGCATTACTGGTGCATACTTGGCATTTAGTGCATGCCCTAGGTGGGCTCCAGGAAACAACAGCTGACGTAAGAGCTGAAGCTTTGTGACAAAGTAGGTTATAAAGTGATTCTGTCCCTGATTTGTGTGACTTTATAAAAAGGAAAGGATTCTCCAGAGAAGGAGAGGGCTGGACAGCAGGAGGTGCAGGCAGCCTGAGAGGAGTAGCCTGGGAGGCTGGGAAGTTTTTCCCATTTTCTCAGTCCATCTCAATCTGCAGGGGTCAGCAAGAGCTACATTCCTTGGATTTTTCCATTTCTTAAGAATCTGTGCTGGGACCTTTAAAATCTTTTCTGCAACCTGGCCAGGTCAGGAACCAGCTGCACATGGAGAAAGAATTCTGTGCTTTTCGTTGGAGCCATGGCTCCCTGACAGGAAGCATTGGGTTTATTTATTGTATATTTATTTACAGGCAGTTCTAGGTCCAAACTATTGCTCAAAGAAAGTAGATCATCAGAGCTTAGAGACATTTAAATGTAGGCATTGCAAATAGGTTTTCTGGCAATGGATAGCCCTCATTTTTTCATGTAAAGTGTATATTACAGGTTATTAACTGTTAACACTCTGTTCTGGTTTAGTTGCCAGAAGAGAAATATGAATTTATCAAGTATTCCTAAGACTTCAAGAACCACCATTCCACCTGTTATTAATGAGTTTAGGAAACAGACTTGCATTAAAACTTTACTGCAATAACTATAATGCTGTAATCATGAGGTTGGTTTGATATTTATCCACAGATCAATTAACAGGTAAGTTCTAAAACAGTATATTCCAGAAGAACCACTGTAAGGCATTGGTCTTCATAACTGCTCTGTAATCATAGGTATAATGATTCACTTGATACCTGAAAACTGAAGATAAGAAGCTAAACAATTTGCCTCAGATATTTAGTAACATACCTATGATGAAATTAATTCTGTGGATACGATGTTAGTGCTTGAGTTGACTTAGACTCACCCTATCCAAATGTTTGCTTGTAGTCTTCTATTTCTTCACCTTTGAATTTTAGCCAATGTGTGTATGATATACATCCAAATCACTAATTACTAAGAAATTAAAATTAGCAAAATGTCTAAATACCTTAGTATTAACATATTCAGTTTTTAACATAGAAAATAAAATCAACTTTTACTCCAAATATAGGCTCCTGGCCAGATAATGATAGTTTAGCTTTACTCTACCATATTTACATATGATTTTATATGTTATATCATACCCAGATTAAAATATAATTCAAATAACCAAAATAAGTATGTGAGCTGACTCTCTAGATGTGGCTTTCAACAAAAAAGATCCCAAGTGGCAAACAAATTTATGTGGACAGAACATAATTATTAATGAAGAACAGGATCCCTTTTACATCATAACTACATTTCTAGGAATCAGTCCATTTATATTTGTCACCTGCTAATCTTACAGGTTTGGTATGTTAAAATAGGCAAGTTAATGTGCTTTATAAGTGTTTTATGTTTCTGGAAATGACCTCTTTGAAGAAAATTCCTTTTTGGATTTCTGGGACTCATTTCTTCTAATTTTACCTAATAAATTGGTTGTTGTATTTTAAAGATCTCAAATATTCCTTCTATTGAGAACACTGTGAGGGCAAGAGGAATTTCCAAAGTAGGTTGTTAAGTCTGATGCATATCCACTATTCAGAAGGCTCTTCTGGGTTTCCCAGGACTGTACTTTCCTTGGGAGTCTCTGAGTTGGTTTCGGGTATGACATTGGATTCTGGAACTTCTTGTTGTGAGCTGTCTCCATCAAGAACAATATCTTCAGGATTTGGCGGGGCTGGACAGAAGTCTTCATTTGGGCAGATTTGCTGGAAAAGTGTTTCCGCCTAGCCAAGGATATAAGGAAAATTAAATTTTGGACATCAGCAGCTTAAATATATATGCACTTGTGGGGCTATCTAAATAAAAATACTATCTTTAAAAATTCATGTAATCAGGTTTTAACCAGTACATGTGACTGAGCTTAGCAGGACAATATAAGAAAGTACAAAAGCAAATAAGATGCTAATAATAAGCAAATAGATAGTAAATGTGGCAAGTGACAATAATCCACCTCACAGTTAGCTAGACTTGTGTCACAATAGGGAACTTCTACTCTTGGCAACTGCTAAGAAAGTGAAATTGTAAGGTGGTAAAGAACATAATGGTTTTCTACACTGCTTCACCTTTCTTCATAATGTACATACAAGGTCCTCTATTTGGCAAAAACTTGACCACTTGACCATCTATGGCCCAAAGATCCAAACTAGACCACATTTACTTTTGCAAATAAAGGTTTATAGGAACACACTTGACATTGGTTTACCTACTTATCTATAGCTGGTTTTTTTTTAGCTCTTTAATGAAAGAGTTGAAGAGCTGCAATAAAGAGTACACAAGCTTTACAACCTAAAATATTCAGCATCTGGACCCCGTCAGCAGATGAGTTTGGTGGAAGGATAATAACTTTGTGTATGACATGTGTGTATACAAGTGCCACAGCATACACATAGAGGCTAGAGAACAATTTCAAAGAATTGGTTCTCTCTTGACTTGGCTTCTAGGATTCAAGCTCAGGTTGTCAGACTTTCATGGTAAGTACCTTTATTCATGGAGCCCTTTTTTTTTTTTTTGCATTTATTGTTTCCTAGGACATATAAAATATAAATATAAAATATAAAATAAAAGCTCAATTTCAGGAACAGAACACTTCAGGATCCATAATTAGAAATAAGGTCAGTGGGTCATAACCCAAGTCATGGAGAGCTATGAATAGTTTTGGGTACTTAATGATAGATAAAGCTGGTGTCACCATCAAGGCCAAAGAGAATTAGATGCACATTTGCATGGATATAGGATAATTCTCAGGTCCATAGCTGGGATAATAGTCATCATGTCTTATACCTAATCTCAAAATGTCCCTCTGTGGTCCTCTTCTATCTAGAACTCCAATTTGCACACAATTATCCAACGATTAACCCAACTGATTTTGTTGAAGCATACAAACAGGTCCCAAGCTCAACCTTACTTTTGGCCCACTTCCCGACCTGGGCCAGATCAGCAGCCTGGCCAAGCATTCAGCACCTGAACACTCTAGCCTGTGAACCTCCCCAAGAGGTATGCACTAACCAAAGGCACAGATGAGAGTTTCGCCCAAATATGAACGGTAGCTGGGACACTCACACAGTCCAGCTGACATAGGCCCTAACCTCCCAACCCCCAAACTTCACCTCCCTTCTCTCCCAATTCCCCACGAGGAAATATGCCCAAATGCTACAGCCTGTGAGACTCCCAGGAAGTCCACAGTTACCATGGGCACAGGAGGTCCACAGTAACCAAGGGCACAGGAGGCCTGCTCTAACAGGAGACACAAGAGGCACACACTAACCAGAGATAACAGTGCTTGCCTCCAAGGAGATCAGCTCTAACTCAGATCACAGAGCTCTACCTGCCTCCAAGAAGGTTATTTCTAGTCAGACACCCAGGGCAGTTAACACCAAAAAGACCCAAATGAGTAGAGGCAAGTGCAAGAACATAAGTGACAGAACCCAATGCAATTTGGTACCATCAGAACCCAGTTCTCCCACCGCAGCAAGCCCTGGCTATCCTAATATGCATGAAAAGCAAGATAATGACCTAAAATTCCACCTCATGAAGATGTAAGAGGCATTTAAGGAAGATATAAAGAACTCCCTTAAAGAAATACAGACAAAACACAGGCAAACAGGTAAAAGCCCTTAAGGAAGAAACAAAGAAATCCCTTAAAGATCTACAGGAATATAAAATCAATCACGTGATTGAATTGAACAAAAGGGTCTAAGAACTAAAAATGGAAATAGAAATAATAAAAAACAACAAGGGAGACAACCCTGGACATGGAAAACTTAGGAAAGATATCAGGAGCTACAGATGTAAGAATCACCACAAGACATAGAGAGAGAGTCTCAGGCATAGAAGATACCATAGAAAATATTGACATTTCGGTTAAAGAAAATACAAAGTGTAAAAGGCTCCTAACCCAAAATATCCATGAAATAAGGACACGATGAAAATATCAAACCTAAGAATAATAGGAATAGAAGAGGGTGAAGAATCCAGCTCAAAGGGCCAGAAAACATCTTCCAACCAACTCATAGAAAACGTCCCTAACCTAAAGAAAAAGACAGCCATAAATGCACAAGAAGCCTACAGAACACCAAATAGATTGGACCAAAAAAGAAAATTATCTTGTCACATAATAATCAAAGCACTAAATGGATAGAACAAAGAAAAAAATATTAAAAACTGTAAGGAAAAAATGCCAAGTAACACATAAAGGCAGACCTATCAGAATTACACCAGACTTCTCAACAGAGACACTAAAAGTCAGAAGATCCTGGACTGATGTCATCCAGACTCTATGAGAACACAAATGCCAGCCCAGGATACTAACAGGCAAAACTCTCAATCATCCCAGATGAAGAAACCAAGATATCTCATGAAAAAATTTAAACATTATTTTTCTACTAATCCGGCCATACAGAGGATACTGGAACGAAATCTCCAACACGAGGAGGTTAACTACTTCCAAGAGAACACAAGAAATTAAACATCTCACAAGAAACCCAAAGGAAGAGAATCATACACCCATAATACCACCTGCAGCAACAAAACTAATAGGAACTAACAATTATCTGTCTTTAATATCTCTCAACATCAGTGGATTCTATTCTTAATGAAAACACACAGGCTAACAGACTGGATAAATAAACAGGATCCAGCATTTTACAGTATCCAAGAAACACACCTCAGCAACAAAGACAGTCACCACCTCAGAGTAAAGGGTTGGAAAAAAGTTTTCCAATCAAATGATCTCAAGAAATTGGAGTAGCCATTCTAATAATGAAAAAAAAATAGACTTTCAACCAAAAATTATCAAATAGATGGGGAAGGACATTTCATACTGATCAAAGGAAAAAAATCCACCAAGAGGAAGTCTCAATTCTGAACATCTATGCCCCACATGCAAGGATAACTACATTCATAAAAGAAACTTTACTACAGCTCAAAACACACATTGAACTTCACACATTAATAGTGGAAGACTTAAACACCCCACTTTGACCAATGGACAGGCCACTGAAACAAAAACTAAACACAGATACAGTAATACAAACTGAAGTTATGAATCAAATGAATTTAACAGATTATCTACAGAACATTTCATCCTCAAATAAAAGAAAATACCTTCTTCTCAGCACCTCATGGAACCTTCTTCAAAATTGACCATATAACACAAAACAGGCCTTAAATCATACAAGAAGATTGAAACATGCCCATGTATTCTATGACATCACCACGGACTAATGTGACTTCAATAACAACAAAACCAGAAACCCCGGGTAAGGTCAGGGAAGAAATAAAGAAAAAATACAAGGACCTTATAGAATTAAATGTAAATGAAAGCACAGCATACTCAACCTTATGACAGACAATGAAAGCATTGTTAAGAGGAAAATTCATATCAATAAGTACCTTTCTAAAGAAACTGAAGAGCTCTCATACTAGCAACATACCAGCACATCTATAACAGAAAGAAGCAAATACACCCAGGAGTAGTAGAAGGCAGGAAATAATCAAACTCAGGGCTGGAATCAACCAAGTAGAAACAAAAAGGACTATACAAAGATTCAACAGAACCAAAAGCTGGTTCTTTGAGAAAATCAACAAGATAGATAAACCCTTAGCCAGACTAACGAGAGGACACAGAGAGTGTGTCCAAATTAACAAAATCAGAAATAAAAAGGGAGACAGAACTACAGAATCAGAGGAAATTCAAAAAAATCATCAGATCCTACTACAAAAGCTATTCAACAAAACTTGAAAATCTGCAAGAAATGGACAATTTCCTAGACAGATACCAGGTACAGAAGAGAAGTTAAACCAGGAACAGATAAACCATTTAAACAATCCCATAACTCCTAAAGAAATAGAAGCAGTCATTAAAGGTCTCCCAACCAAAAAGAGCCCAGGTCCAGATGGGTTCAGTGCAGAATTCTATCAGACCTTCATAGAAGACCTCATTCCAATACTATCCAAACTATTCCACAAAATTGAAACAGATGGAGCGCTACCCAATTCCTTCTATGAAGCCACAGTTACTCTGAAACCTAAACCACATAGACACTGCATAAAGAAAGAGAACTTTAGGCCAATTTCACTTATAATATTGATGCAAAAATATTGAATAAAACTCTCACAAACCAAATCCAAGAACACATCATAAGGATCATCCATCATGATCAAATAGGCTTCATCGCAGTGATGCAAGGATGGTTCGATATACAGAAATCCATCAATGTAATCCACTATATAAACAAACTCAAAGAAAAGCAAACACACGATCATTTCATTAGATGCTGAGAAAGCATTTGACAAAATTCAACACTCCTTCATGATTAAAGTCCTGGAAAGATCAGGACTTCAAGGCACATACCTAAATATAGTAAAAGCCATATACAGTAAACGAGTAGTGAACATCAAACTAAATGGAGAGAAACGTGAAGCAATCCCACTAAAATCAGGGACTAGACAAGGCTGCCCACTCTCTCCCTATCTCTTTAATATTATAATTGAAATTCTAGTTAGAGCAATTAGACAACAAATGGAGATCAAGGAAATGCAAATTGGAAAGGAAAACACCAAAGTATTACTATTTGCAGATGGTATGATAGTATACATAACTGCCCTCCAAAATTCTACCAGGGAAATAGACAGGTCAATCAATGAAATAGAATCAAAAACAGAAATAAACCCACACACCTATAGACACTCGATCTTTGACAATGAAGCCAACAACATACAGTGGAATAAAGAAAGCATGTTCAATAAATGGTGCTGGTCTACTTGTATAAAAATGAAAATAGATACCTATTTGTCACCTTGCACAAAACTCAAGTCCAAGTGGATCAGGGACTTCAGCATAAAACAAAATGCACTGAATCTAATAGAAGAGAAAGTGGGAAAGAGCCTCAAACTCATTGGCACAGGAGGAAATTTTCTGAACAGAACACCAATAACTCAGGCTCTAAGATCAACAATAAATGGGACCTCGTGAATCTGAATGGCTTCTGTAAGGCAAAAGACGCACTATGGTTGATTTAGGGGAAGGATTGAAGAAGCTGAAGGGGGGAGTAACCCCATAGGAAGATCAGCAGTTTCTACCAACCCAGACCCTACAAACATGGCAGCATACACGGGCTGGTCCAAGGATCCTGGCACATATATAGTAGAGGGTGTTTTGGTCTGGCCTCAGTGGGAGAAGATGAGCCTAATCCTGGGGAAACTTGAGGCTCCAGGGAAGGGGGATGCCTGGTTGTGGAGTGGAGAAGGGAGTACCCTCTTGGAGGCAAGGGGTAGGAGAAATATGATGAGGAACTGTGGGAGGGGTTACTAGCATGGAGCCAATGGCTGGAAAGTTAATAAACAAAATAATTTAAAATAAAATAAAACCTTCATAGCTACCAGTTGGATGTTTGTAATGAGAACACTTAACATCTGGCCTTTTATAAAATTACAAAAAATAAAAACTACTCTTATCTATGATAACATAACCTGAAAGGAACGGAATGGTATATAAAATAAGCTAGACACAAAGATTAATATGGCATGATTTTGTGTATATAGGTAATATATACATATGTAAATCATAGAAGCAATGGTTAGGAAGTACAATGTGAGGACAATAAGGAAATATTTATCAGATGATAGAAATTTTCAGTGACATGACTAACTGCTGTGGATCAAATGTGCGGCACGGTGATCAGGGTTGAGTCTCTGCAGCCTACTATGAATACCTTAAATACCATTGATGCTTGCTTTGCTCTTCACCCTGTGAATTCACCATATGCCTTTGCTAGAGCTTCCTGGCTCCAATGGTGGAGGCTCAAAGATTTAAACCAAGGCCTCTACTCTGTCACACCTCAGTTCTCCCTGATGTTTTTTCTGTCCTGTACATCCATCCTGTTTATAGTTCTCCTTCCCCTTTACTCCCTCATAGAAACAGTTGTTAAACCATGGGGATGTCACTTTATTTCTTAAACTCCATTCTTTTCCCACTGACAAAGTTCCATCATGCACCATCTGTTAAACTGGTGTATTTTTCTGGTTCATACCATAATCCATCTCTACAGTACTCTCAGTAGGGTTTATGGAAAACAAAACTTCTTTATGCCACTTCCCAGCTTAAAACCACCCTGTTACCAATAAGAGAAAACCCACAATTCTAAATATTCCATTATAAAGTTCCCCAGGCCTACCTGCTCTGGTCATACCTCTGGTACTTCTTTTAAGCTCTAGCTCTCCTATGTTTTGCTCCACTAAGAAGTGGTTACTTGGACTTTATAATGTTTATATCCTGTGCAGGTTAAAATGCGATTCTCTCGGGGTTGGGGATTTAGCTCAGTGGTAGAGCGCTTGCCTAGCAAGTGCAAGGCCCTGGGTTCGGTCCCCAGCTCCAAAAAAAAATACGATTCTCTCCACCTGTACCATCTGTCCTTGATTTGAATGGGGCATATTCCCCATCTACATGTTACCACTACATGTATTTGAACTGGTGGCTTCTAAGGCCAGATCGATGTGTAGGTCTTCTGTGTACCTCAAAATCATAAGTTGTCACATATTTATACAAGAAAGTCAAATTACATATTCAGTCTTTGTGCACTACTAAGAAAGAAAAGGTGCAAAATTTCCAAAGGCTAAAATGTACAGTTTTATTTGAAGAAATTCAATTACTACAACTCTGCAGGGGTCTGTATTTTCTACAGAGCAACAATAATATTCGGAGAGCTTTCATGAATATCCTTATTCAGAAAGCAGAAGTTGCCAATATTTGAGATAACCACATGATGATATCCTGAAATTAGCTCAATTTATCTGAACAAACTGGCAACTTACAAATATTATTGATGTTCTTTAAAGAGGTATATTTTTTCCTCGAGTGATTATATAACATGTTAATGAGCACACAAATGATCATTAAAGCTGTTTTCTTCATTATATTTCACATAAGTTATGAAAGTTATCTTTTGTGATGCAAATTACTGCATAAGATTGCCCTTTAACTGTACTCTTCTTCTAGTCTACTGTATATCGATCACAAAAGTGCTTACAATATAACTCTTTTTGTTTACCCAAGAAAAAAATCTCAACCTAAGCTACCTGGCAAAAGCTTTATTTGAAAATTCAATCTTTTAAAAAACCTGGGTTATCAAAGTATAAATGAAGTTATTAACTTAAGTTGCAATGCAAATCTCTAGCCATGGGCAAGAGTTGGAATTCCCTGCTTGTTTGATATCAATGAAGGCCTAGAATAATTTTCTAGGACCAACATTAGATGCTAATGATGAAATATAAAATATTACGACAAAAGTCTGGACTGTTGTTCATAGAATTGCTGCTGTGACTATAAAACACTGTACAAAATGAAGTTACTTGGTACAAAAAGATTGACATGAATTGAATCCATGTTACCTATGGTCATCCCCTCTCCATAAACCTCAGGGAACTGTAGGAGAGGGGGAGGAAGGAAGATGGGGCAAATGGCTGTGAAATATTATCTTGCAAGTAAGAAAGACATAATCGGGCTGGAGAGATGGCTAAGCAGTTAAGAGCACCGACTGCTCTTCCAGAGGTCCTGAGTTCTATTCCCAGCAACCACATGGTGGCTCACAACCATCTGTAAAGAGATCCGATGCCCTCTTCTGGTCTATCTGAAGACAGCTACAGTGTATGTACTTAGATATAATAAATGAATAAATCTTTAAAAAAAAAAAAAGACATAGTCATGAAAACCACAAACTCACAGCAGCTGTGTCCACAGAAGTTGGGCCCTCATCACTGTCAGGAAGGGGATGGGACTCAAGGGTTCTACCACAGTGCTGAGCTACTGCAGGAAGAGGATCTGACTGTATATCCAGTAGTCTACACTCTCAACATTAGTTTCAAACTTAGATCATATATTTGGCACTAATAAAACTATGTGAGGGCATTTAACAAAATCAAAACTAGTAATTAGGGGGATGAGATTTAGAGTGTGTGTGTGTGTGCGTGCGTGATTACTGATAGATTGCCAAGGAAATTGCAATGAACAGATGAAGAGTAGTCAGAATATACAATGTACATACATGAAAATACAAAAAGAACAGAAATTACTAAAAATACAAAAATAGCATTAAATTATCTATTTATCGATTCAAACATGGATGTGCCAAAAGCATGTGAAAAAGTATACATGTCTGTTTCAAAACACACCTTGTGTTCTTTTCTTCCTATCCAGGTAAAAACTGTGTATTCTAATTTGCCCTAAGAATCTTCTGCTTCATGGAATCATAGTGTGACTTTGGCACCTAGAATAAACATGTACTTTTTCACAGCTCTACCTAACACTAGCACACTTGGGTTTAACATACTTCTTGGCAACTATAACAACAGCTTTTAGGCCTGAGCTTTGAGTTTAAACTAGCACTGGCTTGAGTCAAAACATTGATGTGTTATATTAATTATGTAAAATAAAATTATTCATTTTTCCAAGATTAAGAAATGCATCAAACCACTGTAAAATTATATCTTATATACTTTCGTAGTTATATCCTTCTAGAAATGGCTTAGGTTGTTGGAGGTTAACATCTATGTTTTCAAAATGTGCACCAATAATCCAACTGTTTATATTAGAAGTACTATTTAAAGATACTTTAAGTTCATTTTAAGGACATATATATTTCTAACAACTTTATTCTTTATTCTCACAGTACTACTCATAAATAAGCCTTCACAATTCCTTCTATAATTCAAAGAAGTGAAATATCTGATAAAGTATATCTAAGGTATCACTGCAGTTCATAGTATTTCTTTTCCCTCCTAGAAGAACTCCCTACCCCCATGTATCCCAGCACATCAGTTTCTTAATACAAAACTGAGGAACACTAATGACTTACCTGTTTGACTGCATTATCATTTCCTAGACCGGAGTCAGGGCCAGAGCACACATAGACGTTGGATGGTAAATCATTATAACAATCTCTGCTGATATCTGAAGAGTCTCTCATATTGAAGTAGAGTGCCCATAGAAGTCTTGGCTTTTCAACCTGTTCATTTTCTAATGATAGAAATAAATTTTATTACATTGAAAAACATAATTTACTTTACTATGTGACCAAATACCAATAAAGCCATAATTAGATGTTATAGTAAATAAGACATTTATATATATATATGCACTTAGTGAATGTGAAAATACAAACTTTAAGATAAGTATATGGTAATTCAAACAGTGAAAGCTTTTTAATCCAGCACAAGTTAGATTTTAAAATTATTTTGAAATGTTGGAAAGACATCTCAGCAGGTTAAGACATTGGTTACTAAGCCTGAACACTGCTGTGCAATTGCTGGGGTGCACATGATGGATGGAGAATTGCTGAATTGTCCTCTGACCAAATGTGCAGTGTTGCATGCATATGCACACACAAACAAATAAACGCAACAAAATATTAACGTTCCTACACTCATCCCCACCCTTAGATTATCTCCCAAGGTGAAAAGATAGCATAAATCATGTTTCACATAGAAAAACAACTTAATATGTAACACAGTAACTTAATACATATGAGATGTTAATAATATTAAAAAGACATTATTTAGAATAAGCAAACACACAGTGAATAGAGGGAATTAATGGTTACTCAGAGGTCAGGAAGAGGGATTGAGGACAAAGGTCAGGTGGCTGTTGGTGGGTATGGAGTTTCTTTGGCAGAGGCCAGGAGTAGAAACATTTTATATTTCTTTCTAGAGATGTTTTGACACTTCTGTGAATATACCTTTTAACACTTGGAGTTTTCACCTGAAATGTGAAAATTTTATGGTATATGAATGATTTCTTTAAAATAGTATACACAGATTTTAAAATGATATATTCTAACTCTCACTCTAAAGCTGCATATTATTGGATCATAAAATTAATGAGAACCAACAAACAAAAAACAATTAGCAAAAAATGAGGCCGAAAGGTTGAATGTCATTTTGAGTACAAGTTCTCTCATTTAACAGCAGGCATCCATCACATCTGGTATGTAATGACAGAACATCTGGGAACATATAGGTGGAGTAGACTTAGTTCTTAAAATTTTCCCCTAATACAGGGCCTGGTACACAAAAGACATTCACTAAGTAATTTATGAATTGATTTTAGTCTTATTCTCAGTAATGAAAATATCAAGGGTTTATAGAAAGTTCCGATCTTGTTAGCCTCAATTCCTACAGCCTATTTCTTGTTATAGTGATGATTTCTCTGCCTCTTTTCTTTTAAAATATTATAATGAAATTACCATTCATTGAAGAAAATATTGCTGTTAATATATATACTGATTACAGTTTTCTCCAGCCCAACCTTGCTTCAAATTCAAATTCTGCATAACCATAATACAAAAACGTTTGTGACAATAGTACAAGTCTATAAGACACAACTGGAAACATAAAGAAAATGCTAAAGTTATAATTATCCAATTACTGTTCTTATTGAATTGGGAAATGGTGTAGAATGATTTACAGCTAAATATGCTATTCAGTTAACCAGAATTCCCTAGTCCCCAGGATAAATAAATTTTATATAATTTAAAATATCTCTACTGTAGGAAGAGCAAACATGTCATTTTTCAGGAAAAGGTAAGAGATTGAGTGAACGAAGTGATTTTCTAAGGAGTCTTATTTTTATTTAACTTTCTAAGATAATTATTTTATGTGGCTAGGTCGTTGTTTTGGCTGCATATATGTCTGTGCACCACGTGCATGCATGATGCCTTAGGAAGCTAAAAGAGGGCACGGAATCTCCCAAGAACTAAGCTACAGACAATAGTGAGCTGACATGTGGGTGCTAGGAATTGAAGCTAGGTTCTTAGGGAGAGCAGACCTTTTTTTTTTTTTTTCCCCAGTTGTGCATTTTTAGATTTGTGAGTTTTCTTTTTTTTTTTTTATTATTATTAACTTGAGTATTTCTTATATACATTTCGAGTGTTATTCCCTTTCCCGGTTTCCGGGCAAACATCCCCCTCCCCCTCCCCTTCCTTTTGGGTGTTCCCCCCCCAACCCTCCCCCCATTGCTGCCCTCCACCCAAAGGTCTAGTTCACTGGGGGTTCAGTCTTAGCAGGACCCAGGGCTTCCCCTTCCACTGGTGCTCTTACTAGGATATTCATTGCTACCTATGAGGTCAGAGTCCAGGGTCAGTCCATGTATAGTCTTTAGGTAGTGGCTTAGTCCCTGGAAGCTCTGGTTGCTTGGCATTGCTGTACATATGGGGTCTGAGCTCCTTCAAGCTCTTCCAGTTCTTTCTCTGATTCCTTCAGCGGGGGTCCTATTCTCAGTTCAGTGGTTTGCTGCTGGCATCCGCTTCTGTATTTGCTGTCTTCTGGCTGTGTCTCTCAGGAGCGCTCTGCATTCACATTTTGATCATCCGTCTTGAGTTTCATTTGTTCTAGGCATCTAGGGTAATTCAAGCATTTGGGCTAATAGCCACTTATCAATGGTACATACCATGTATGTCTTTCTGTGATTGGGTTAGCTCACTCAGGATGATATTTTCCAGTTCAACCATTTGCCTACAATTTCATAAAGTCATTGTTTTGATAGCTGAGTAATATTCCATTGTGTAGATGTACCACATTTTCTGTATCCATTCCTCTGTTGAAGGGCATCTGGGTTCTTTTTCAGCTTCTGGCTATTATAAATAAGGCTGCGATGAACATAGTGGAGCACGTGTCTTTTTATATGTTGGGGCATCTTTTGGGTATATGCCCAGGAGAGGTATAGCTGGATCCTCAGGCAGTTCAATGTCCAATTTTCTGAGGAACCTCCAGACTGATTTCCAGAATGGTTGTACCAGTCTGCAATCCCAACAACAATGGAGGAGTGTTCCCCTTTCTCCACATCCTCGCCAGCATTTGCTGTCACCTGAGTTTTTGATCTTAGCCATTCTCACTGGTGTGAGGTGAAATCTCAGGGTTGTTTTGATTTGCATTTCCCTTATGACTAACGATGTTGAACATTTCTTTAGGTGTTTCTCGGCCATTTGGCATTCCTCAGCTGTGAGAGAGCAGATACTCTTAACCACGAGCTCTCTCTCCAGCTTCAAGGGATCTTTCTGATGCTAAGATTTAAATCTGAAGTACCACTTGTTCATGTAGGTGCACAGTAAGTGGCAAAAGAATGCAAGAAACTGATATGTTGCAGCTAAAATCATGTGGTTTTTATTAAACTGATTGGTGAGTTTAGCTTCACTGAACTGTGAGAATTTACTTGTAAAACACCACCTACAAGTCATGCATCAAATTATCACAGGGAAATGCTACCTAAATGTGATGGCATCAAATATTGCAGCAAGGAAGTGAGCTAAGGTATGGAAGGTCTTAATGGGGCCAAGGGCATGTCTAGGTATATATTAAGTGAGCCTATCTTGTAGTTCATAAATGTTATCTGTCTCAGAGGACAGCTTTCATTCAATTTGAGATGGGCAAATGAATAGTCCAACAGAGTTTAGGGAACAGATTTCACAAAGGTTAAAGCTTTGACAAAAAACTATGGGGAAAGTGAAAATTGACATAGCCTGAAGATCAATGGTCTGGATATAACGGAGCCATCAAGCTTTGACCTTAGAACCTTCCAAGAAGCAAGTAATTGCTTCATCTTTCTCGGGGGTCAGCTGGAGGCAGAGACAGAGAAAGCTCGAAAAATAATATGCACTCTGAAGCAAATAATCGTCACAACTATTAAAGCCGCTGAGCAATAGTTCATTTCAATCAGCTGGATGACACGATACGGTAGACAAAGAAGCAATGGGTGAAATGAAGATTGTGCTAATTAAACAAGAGTTTGCACTGAATAAACCATGTAAGAGAAAAGTACTGAAGGCAAACTAAATAAAAACAAGCAATGTCTATAAGTGCATGCCATGAGCAGGGAGCAAGTAAGCTAATTTAGTTAAGTTGCTGGAGCCCTCGAACACATAAAAGTGAAATAAAAAATAAGCCACCACATGCATAAATTATGAAGGAAAATTGTTTTTAGGAAAGCACTGTTCTTAAAGATAGAAATGACTACAATAGAATGAGAGGCAACCCAGATGATACTGTGATAATGTTACTTTCTAGACAGTTAAAAAATACTGTACTAAATGAAATGCTGTTTTACCTTGTATGGAAAATTCTTCTATTTCTGGGTAAGATAAGTAATCAGGGAAATTATGCCACTAAGACTCATATACCACTTACATAAACACGTCTCGGTGTTTACAAGGGCATTCTAGACTCTACATAAGGAACGAATTGTAAGCAATCTCCTCAGTTTCTAATGTACAAAATGAGGCTCATTAAGCATAAAACATCTGATATTTCAAGGTATGTGATGTGCTTAAAGGATCCTGGTGTGTGGGTGAGAGGACTATTATTTCTTTGGAGAGGGCAGATCTGAATGTTACATTCTAGACAGATACCCATGAACTGAAAAGGTAAGAAACACAGGGAGTCTTTAGAAGTTCACTATAATTCTCCACATACACACATAATCAGTCTTACAGTGGTAAAGAGAATATCATCCTTTGCATGAAATGAACTTCCTTGTAAGGTGACTAGGCTCATTTTAATAACGGCTGATGATGCATAACACCATGTAGAATGTAGAATTTAAATGAAAAAGAAAACAGGGCCATACAGTAATATTTTGTGTTTCAGCAAAAATATTTATATTATTTTAACTATAAAGTTTCAGATGAATGTCAAATAATCAAAACACAATCAAAGCCTGGGAAAATTCAAGCTTTTGTTAGAGAAGATTGTGTTTTAATGTATTAAAAGTTCATATTGCTCATAAAGTTCCTTCTTCCTCATTTAGGCAGGAAGATGAATTGAGTTCTTTTCTGCAGGTGACTTTGCCTCTTTGACCTGCCATGGCCCAGTGCTCAGTTTATCTGGTGATTCATTTTCAATAACTCCAACAGTATTTGTTCTGACATTTTAATTAAAATATGACCACTACCTCATCCTGATGATAAAAAGGCCCATGTGTCAGTGAAAACTAGCTTTGCAGTGCCTCAGTGCACCTGAGGACCCCTCTGGCATAGTTCTTGCTAAAGGATTTCACTCGGGTTCCAAACAATACATCATTTCAAACTGGGATCACTTTAAACATTAAGATTAATCTTAAAAATCTAAAATGGCTAGTGGATGCCAGTTAAGGAACATGTAATTTCCGTCAGCTTGATTTTGCAAACCAGAAAATTAAATGCATTTAGAAAGTAAAGAATAATTATGTGTTTAGTGTATTATTTGGTACAGTCACAAACTGAAATTACAACAGAGACACTATGAAATAGTCCAGAAATGAAAACAGTATTCATGGTTCTTATGAACAAGTTACAGGTGCAGTTAAAATCTAAACATACAACTATGAATTTATATTAGGTTGAGAAATATGGTTGTGTATTTATCATAATTTTGCAATCAAATTTTTAACAGTAACTCAAACAGTTACATGATACTCTCAAATAAAAAATGTATGCAAATAAACTAAATCTAAACCAAAGTGAAGTTTTTTTTAGATTGAATATATTTATTCATCTGGGGATGTCATAAAGAAATTACATTTACATTAGCAGCTATAAGTGGAACACTTTGTCTTATATGTCTTAAATGTTTATGTCCCACTCTGTAACATCTCTACATTAAGAAAGTAGACAAAACCCACGATATTAAAACAAATAGAATCATTAGGGGTAAACACGAATAGCTGGCTATCTGAATAAATGGATCATTTAAAGAAAATGTCAATATTAAGAATAGAGGACAGTGAAAGTATTCAAGTGAACCTGAAAATGCTTTTATGAAAGTTACCTTCATTTCCCATATGTGAAGAGGGTCGATCAGGCTATATTTTTGATCACATACATGAAGAAGACCTGTCAGGTTATATTCTTGATCACTCATATACTATAAATATGGTATTTCTTTCAGAGTCACTAGTTAGTTGTAGCCTCTTTATGGGGGAGATGTATGATTTTTAAAAATTCAAAGTGGAAAAACATTCTTTAACTATTAGAAAGAAACACATATAATTTGTAGAGCTAAGTATTTGGCATGTAAGAAGCTTTTAAAGATAATAATTTAATCATTGGGACTTACATATTTGCCAATTAATAATGGCAATCAATATCTTCTGAAAGCTAAATAAAAATTACTTTATAAATAAAATTTGATAAAGAAAAATATGCCTTTTTCATAAAAATCCCATAAAATAAATACAATTGTAAAAAGGTGCCTGTAATCCTACCAAAAATTGAAAAATTTTTCCAACAGTCTTTCTTTTTCTTCCTGGGGCATGTAAGTACACATGCATATAAATGTATATCTTGACAATTATGGGGTTTTTGTCTATATGTGTTTACTTTCATTAAAAATAAGAACATTAAAAAATAAACATTTCTCTTATTTATGCAGTGACTGTTCAAACTAATTTTTAGTAATTAAGTATGTGAGAGTTATTTCTGAGTAGTATTCTTTAGTTCACCTCCAGTTCCATTTATGTAGCATCTAAGGGGAATACCACGTTACATTAACTTTCCATCACAATTAATCCATTTCCTTACCTGCTTCTATTTCTGTATACGGAGTAAACAATTTCTGGACTACCCGTTCTAAATCTTCTCTTGCTGTTTTAGAAGACATACAAGTCAAATGCACCAAATCTGTTAAAGACAAACAAAACCTAATGACCTCCTGTTAATCATAACTGTTTTATTCATATGCAAAGCACTATCATGGGTAGTAGTGAGTAGGGAAGTCATGGTTCCTGTGTTCAATGAATTTACAATCTAGTAATGAGGAGACAGGGACTACCACTATTACTGTTAAACAAAAATTAAATGTGTATGAATAATAGTTATAAGAAAATTCACTCTATGACCCAAAGTTAGTAGCAGTTAAACCGAATTTTGAAGCTTAAGAAATCATTTGTACATGTTGCCCATACACACACACACACACACACACACACACACACACACACACACACACACACACACACGAGGATTGGGGAAGGAGTAAAGTAGAGCATTTCTTAGCCCAAAGAAGAATCCATTGTATGCACTTGGTCGATAATCATGTATTCATTACAGATTTAATAAAACCATTTTTGGGGAATACTGCTGCCTTAGCTTGAGTCATAAAATTCTTCAAAGTTTGTAAAATGGCATTGAAAAAGTCTATTTGTAGAAATTATAAATTATTTTTGCATTTACAAATTCATGTTGTTTAGAGGTAATACCAGTGCAAAAAGTAAAAGTATTATAGTCTGATAGAAATATAAGAAGGCATATACACAAGGAGAAAGATTTATGTACTGGGAAGATAGAAATGCACAGAGATGAAATAGTTAAAAAAAAAAAACATAATAGAGAAAAGAGTACCAAGAAGTTCTTTTTATTAATACACTACTAAAATACATATCTATATTTTCTCTAAGAGTTTCAGAATAGTAGAGTTTTTAAAATGCCCTGGAAAGATATTTTGAATTTTATAATGAAAGCCCAAATCAAAACTCATCTTTAAAATTCATTCTGTATCCACAGCTACAGAAAACATAGTATAGATGCATAACTAGAACTTTATCCAGCCACACAAAAAAGAACGAAATCATGTGACCTATAGGAAAATGGATGGAATTTGTTATGCCAAAGTAAATCACACTTAAAAGACAAACATCTCGAGGATTAAGTGCAGTTTCTCCCACTGAGGCCTTACAAGGCAGACCTCTGTATGTATGTGCCAGGGGCCTTGGAGCAGATCTGTACGCTCCTGGTTGGTGGCTCGTCTCTGGAGTCTGGGAAAGTTGACACTGCTATGGGGTTGCTCTCGCCTTCAGCTTCTTCAATCCTTCCCCTAGGGGCCCCGACCTCAGTCCAACTTTGGGTGTAAGTATCTGCTTCTGTCTCTGTCAGCTGCTGGTAGGGCCTTTCAGAGGAGACCTGGTGGGGCAGGGGCATCCTCTCAGGGGCAAGAAGGGGAGGAGGAATGGGATGAGGAACTGTGAAAGGGGGGACCAAGATGGGGCACAATAACCAGAATGTAAATAAATAAAATAATAATAAAAAAAAACTAAATCTCTCTCCTTTTTTTCATAAGTGAATTTCAGGGGAAAGGGCATGAAAACTAAAGTCTGAGTATTTAGGCTGTAAGAAGGAAAGGAACACTAAGAAGACCGGTAGGTGTATGAATATTATCAAAGCACATTACATGAACATATGCATATGTTACAAAGAAAACTGGTCCCTTGTATAATTAATATATAATAAAAATCAATTCCACATGCAAATGACATAAAATATCTGTGAATAAAATGAGGAAGTCTGTGTATCTGTCTGTGAGAGAATGTGTGATGTATATGCAGCCAGAGGCTGACATCCAGATATCTTCCTCAACAGGACTTCCTTTTCTGAGACAGTCTTAGACTGATGCCAGAAACTCTGGGTTTCATCTAGAATGGATTACTAACCAGCCCTAGGGATCTGGCTCTGGCTCTCAGCACTGAAGTGTGGAGCTCTGCTGGGCTTTTCATTTTCTCACATGGGTTTGTGGGGATGCAAATTCAAGTCCTCATGTTTAAACAAGCACTTTACCCACAGAGTCTCTCCCAAACTCCTGGGAAGTTTTAAACATGAGCAAAACCCAAATTTTGTAGCCCTTCTGGTTTACCAAAGAAAGTCATATACAGGTTAGTTTATGAATTATAAGTTTCTTTCTTTCTTTGTATTAAAGACTTTGATTGTTATTTTAAATTAGTATTATTTTTTACATTGAACAATGCATTTTATACCTCATGAGTCCTTTGCAGGGCCACGCTTTAAAAACCACTTTTCTCTGTTTTAAAAACTTTTAATTAGTTAGTGCTTCATGAACATTTGTTGCTAATAAAGTTTTCTTGTCGTGAGCAGGCATTAATTTTTGGCCTTGTTGAAGAGACGTGTGTACACACAAACGCACATACATATACACACTTAAGGATAAGGGAGTAAGAAATATAATTGGTTTCTATGTGAAATGCAGGAAACTGATCTACCAAGACAGAAGCAAATAAAGTACAAAGAGATCTTAGCATCCTCAAATTAAAATCCCAAAAATTACAAAATTATTATAAGATACATTTCTAAAATTCTTAATGAATTTTGAAAATCCTAGAATTGTCAACAATACAATATTATTCTATGATAACTGTATGCATGTTATGTTATTTTATTCCACTCATAACAACATTATCATTTTCTAATTGAGAAAACACATAAATGGTGAAATGAATCAGATTTCCCAGAAGAACTTGGGCTGTGTTTGATCTTATCAGGTTATATGCTAGTGGACCATCTGCCTTCTCTACTCTTATGAAAAGATATAATCATATTAATGGCATTTGGATTAATGCTGTATAAAAATTATATTATCTATTCAACCTAAAAGAAATGTTTAATAGTTTAAATAGTTAAAAGTTTACAACCCTGTGAAATTCTCCAAATTTCTATTCCATATGCTTTCTTATAATATATACCTACTAACTAGATTCCAATGAATACACTTACAGGGATATCATTGTTTTGTTAGTATGAATAAATATTAATAGTGTTAGAAATAACAGTATATGAAATTATTTGAGTTTTCTTATGAAAAACTGTATTTGTAAACATAGCTGTGTTCAAAGGATATATAATGAAAAATGTGGCTGCCTTAGCCCATACAGTATATTGTCATATTTCACCTATTCTCTATGAAACAGTCACATTTCACAAATCCAATTTTTCTCCATAAAATTATCTTACTTAATGTGAATAAGCTCTAGAAATTAGATAAGGCAGGGTAAACACTTTCCTAAAAGCATTATATTTAACTAGCACCTACTGACAACTGTTACTAACATTATACAACATGCAATACACGTTGCGATATTCCCCACAGGCATCATGTGAAATTATTACTGACAAAAATAAAATGAAAATCCTAACTGTGAGATTTACAAACTATATCCCCTTTTATTTCATTCATCAACTGCTTGAAGGCTTACGGGGCTAATAAGACAACTCAATATATTTCATTCTTGTGAGAACAGTACATATAGACTTGTATTGTCATTAAGAAATCATATTTTAAAATAACATTTAATTCTCAGAATATAACTAGTAACCTTCCAAAACCAGTTACTAATGACAACAAGTTATCACTTGAAAAGGAAACAATATAAAAACCTAATATTTAAAGACAAAATTCTTTCAATATAAAACCAGAAATAACTACTTATAAAATTTGTTTTAGAACACTGATATCTCTCACAAGATATTTAGGAACGTATGGAATTTCCACTAAGAAATACACAGAAGTACATAGGAGTGCAACAGAAATGATAAGACAAATATCTGATAGCTAGCTGGATGAGACAGTATACCATGATTATATATATGGTCTTGGATTCTTTCATTTTCCTTCTGCTTTCTATATTTGTAATGCTAAGGTAGTTTCTCTCTCAGGCCTCAGTGTCCTCATGATTAAGCCAATGAGTGGTATTAGGTTATCTGCCCGACCGCTGCTAAAGCCAACTCTACTAAAAGCATAATTTTACAAAAAATGACAATAGAATTTTAAACAAAAAATGGATGGCATTAAGACCTTCAATATAAAAATGGTAAGTAAATGGCTGCTGAAAAAGTTCAGTTAGAATGCGGTAAGGTAGGAATTAGTAGAATTCTACTACCTACAGGTCCACAAATCTGTTCTAAAGGTTTTTAAGGGATTTTGCAACATAGGCTAGTCAACAAAGTGTGCTTTGTTGTATAACCAAAGAAATCATAACTTATATGTATAGGGACTGGTGTGGCTCATAATTTATCTTTCACGTGTAGTCATAAAGTCAACTGTAATTTATGTAATATAGCACAAATAAGAATACATGGTAAGGTCCACAAAAAGGAAAGGGTCAGAAAACTTATTTCCTTTTATAGTACCAAATGGGGAACTGAGTTTGACATGTAACATAATTTGGTTTCAAAATGCAACCTTGAAAAACTTGACCCAACTTGCACTTTCAGAGAAAGATTTCGGAGTAAAGAGAAAATTCTAGAATGTTAACCTAAAGATCGAAAAAAAAAAAAACAAAACAAAACATTAAGCTTGCTTGTAAAGTAAAATCTGTACTTTGTAATAATACTAATAAAAATAATTTCAAATGCCACATTTTCAAGCAGCAATTAAAAAAATGAAGATACTGAAAACTGTTTTAAATTATCTAAACTTGTTTTCTAAAAGGTATGTAACATTTTCTCATTAAGGTTGTAAAAGCAGAAAGGAGTATACAAACAAGACCCTACATAAAGCCTTAGATTATTCATTATTATATGATATTCACAAATCTATAATCATATCACAGATAAATAACTTCTTGTAACATAAAATCCCAGAATAAAACAGCTGTTGCTGCCTGATTATTATGTATGGAAAAAACTTCAAACTGCATAGCATATGAATAACAACTATAAAAAACCATGAACTTGAATGTCAAACGGAAAGGTTACAGAGATGATGTTTGCTCATTCATAAGTGATTTTTAGGGAACAAAACCTCTTCATTTGATATATATAATACAACATTTGGTTTTACAAAAACAACGTCAAATTTTAACCATCCAGTAGCACAAAACCAAATCTGGCCTAGGAACAGAATTTGAGTTAATGTAGTATTGAATACAATATGCCTTTACAAACGACACATTAAGTTACCTAATCAGGGGCTAAATGGAATGGACAGCCTAAGAAGCACTGGTCTCTCATTATCATTGCAACTTATGCAAGGGTTTTTTTTTTCACATAGTCCAAAACCAGGAAGTATACATGTTTTTTTCTCCTAATTTTGTTAAAGCACCCAAGGCATTACACAATTTACTGCCCAAGTTCTTGCTAAAGACTTTTTATGTTACTATTACAGGTATTATAGGCAAGCTTACTTAATCTTGTTTTCTGACCCTTTGTATAACATGAACATCAGATGAGATATCTGGAGAGAGATATCAGTGTTCCAAACAAGTTTTGTGTGTAGTTATTTTCGTTTGTGTGGAAAAATTCTGACTCTAAAATGTTATGTTTAGTTTGTTTTCTTTTTTTCAGTACATTATGTTGATAGAAAGCATGTTGACAGGAGCAAGGAAACAGCCTGATAAAGAAGAAAGAAGAAGACATAGGAAATGACAATAGAAGCGAGGGTCGTTGAGAGAAGTATTGGCCTAACCACCTAGCAGCCTTACAATGGACTGGTATTAAATAATGACCTGATACTTGTAAACTATAAATATAGCAAAGAAGAAATGGACGCTTGTGTTTAAAAGATAATAAAAGATTGCTAAAATAAAGTCTTAGTTCTAAAAGAAAGTAACTGACACCACTGCACAGTACAGTGTGCTGATAAAGGACACGTGACTGAAGACTGTATGTACAAAATACATTTCTAAGCAGTGGTTAACCTTTTCCTATGAGATTTCCTTCTAAAATACTGAAAACAAATTTAACAAGATATCAAAAACATTTTTGTTTTGAATGAAGGGATCTCTAGTTTCCTCAGGGGGCAAGTCGGCTATAGTCCTGTTTTATAAAAGTTACTTTAATTTACAAATTTGTGTGGCATAATAATACAGTAATTCAATAAAACATGTATGCAATGCATAATGATCAAACCAAGAGAGTTGGCATTTCCATCTCCTTCAGCAAAGCTTTGAGTATTTGATTAATATATAGTAATTTTAGATATTTATGGGGTACAATGGTATTTTAATACATGTCAAACAAATGAAGATTAAAGTATTGTTAGTAACATATAGGCAATCTCTCTCCCAACTACATATAAGGAACACGCACATCGAGCTTATTTCATTTCATCACAGACACGAGTCAGTCACACACACACACACACACCCTAAGCCTCAGCACATAAGGGTGCACTAGGAAACTAACTCACACTCAAGGGTAGAAGAGGAAAAAGACACGAATCAAGGTGTGCAAAGTTTTGAGTCAAAGTCAAGAATCGACAAGCTTAATGATTAGTTTATGATAAGGACACCAGAATGAAGTACATGAACAACATAAATTTTAGTGTGTGTGTGTGTGTGTGTGTGTGCGTGTGATATCATAATATCACATTTTGTTCTTAACATATATAATTATTCTCAAAAATTTTAAAGCTAAAGACTACTATTAAAGTATGAAAAGGTATCTTTAAGAAGTTATCAGCTTCTTTCTGAAAGCAGTAAGTTTGTATCAAACATATGTTAGAAGAACAAATTAATAGATTTTAACATCTCAAAATCTTTCAACACTTAAATCTTTGCCCATCTTTACAATAAAAGTCATAGTTCTGTATTAAGTGCATCTTACAAACAAGTTGATTGGCTCTTGGGTAATCTCTGGAATACTTAAAATGCATTTCTTTAACAACCATACCTTAAGTTACCAAAGTTCACATAATTTCCTTCCTATAAACCTTGTTTTGTTTCCTCTGAGGAACGAATACAGTCAGCCTCCCTGGAATATATCTAGATTACATCTGATTTACTCTGGTATAACTACATTAGTTACAGTGCTTGCCAACATTTGTCAAGTGATTCTACCGATAAGAGGAATGATGAGTTTCACTCAGGATTCCATCATTACTGTTTGGTTTCAGGGCAAATACAGGTGCTTTGTTCCGTGTGTGTGTGTGTGTGTGTGTGTGCGCGCGCACACACGCAAAATTTAATGTGACCATCTAGAAATGTACTTTTTTACTGATTGTGCAAAGGAAAAACAAGTCACTTCAAAATCTCTTTATAGTTAAATGCCTGAAAATACATAAAGTTTGCACAGCATGTAGAATTATTTTTGGATACTATTTTAGTTTTTGATATCTATGTATCAGAAGCAAACTGGATTATCATTCACAGTTCACCATAATTAGAATAAATATGGGAAGTCCAGAAAAGAGAAGCCAAAATGTGGACTCTTAAACACATAACATAGTTCTATTTAGTATTTTCCAGAATGCTTGACAAGACAAAGAATTAAAATATTTCTGAATTAGACTGAGGAGGTAAGTAAGTTAATTTTAGGAACACGTTCTATTGTGTCTGTGATGTGCTTTATCAAATCTTCAGGAGAAAAGAGAAAACTCTCAAAAGACACTGAGCAGTAGTTTGGAAGAGAATGATGGTGTAACATTCTGAAGGAAGTAACATGTTTATCATCAGGGAGCTTCAAATGAGAAAAAGAAATGAGGCAGAAGTAGCTTTTCACATACAAAGTAAAAACACAGCATATTTGCCTGCAGTTTTCCCGTGACTTGAGATAGATAACAAGAAGAAGGGAAGAGTACTAGACATGTGGAGACAGCATTCCAGCCAGATATTTATGCTACCAAGTAAAAGCTCCAAGTGACGGGAATGAATTACAGCTTACTAAATTGTTGGCCAAAGGGGTTCCAAAGAAGTCCCCATCAAACATTAAGTTACTGCCACGGTTATTGGTTGCGCTCCACAACCTGATGGCAAACTCCTAGTTCTGAAGAAAACACTTGTGCCATTGACTATCTGGTGCCCAACTAGAAGCTGTACCCCAACTGACGAACTCATGATGCCAGGAAGTTGGTAGTCTGTAGAGTACTGGAGGAGAGAATTAGTAAGCAATATCGTCCATCTATACCCCTGTGGCCTACAATAGAGACCAGACTGCAAGAATTACTGATGTTAAAGTGGCACAGATGTACGGGAGTGACGAACAACCTTTTGATTGGATTTGAGGTCTACTCCATGAGATCAAAACCATACCTAAATGTCCTTTAGCTGACAATAAAAATGTGGTTCATAGAAACTATGAAATACTATTCAGTTGCAAAGAAAAATGAAATCATGAACTTGCAGGAAAATGGATGATGGAGCCAGAAAAGATCATATTGAGTGAGGTAACCCAGGCTCAGAAAGACAAATGTTACAGTGCTCTCTGACTTGTATTTGTTGAAATACAACAAAGATTAGGTCAAGCGATGTCAGCAATCACGCAAAGCATTTCTATCTCACAGTGATTTATACAACACCCTATGGTGGTAAAATTGAATTGGCATATTGTTATAGTTTGGATATTTCTTTGTACTGAACACTTGCTTCCTAGCTGTGGCTCTATTTTGCTATGTTCTGGAAACTTGAATTCGCACCTACCTAGAGGAAGTGAGACACAGAGGGGAAACCCACTTCTCCCTAGGGTACTGGGCAAATATTAAGCACTGTAAAAATCACTATTAAGATTAATGTCAAGTTCTTTAAATCCATATGGTTATCACTCTTGATGTCCATTTTCTGCAAATAAGCAAAGAAATTGTGTTAAAGTCAACAATTACTACTAAGCCGGAAGTTGTGGCTTTGTACTAGATCACCTAGCATACAAGAGGCTATATGTTCAGTTCCCAGTCTGATAGAAAGAAGGGAGCGATGTATCTTTAAAGAGATGCACATCTGCATTCACTGCTTCTATTCACCACACTGGTAGAAGTCCCAGCTAGAACAATTGGAATGCAAGACAGCATTTTTACTGTAAAGATATCCACAACAAGTTAAAAGCTGGAGTTCACCACTCTTTGCAAGATTTTCTTGAATAGAGCCTTCCAACATTGCAATTCATTATATACATATATACAAATGTGTGTGTGTGTGTGTGTGTGTGTGTGTGTGTGTGTGTATCAAAACCAGTATTGTGTCTAATATAGAATTTTTTTATATTATATAATCATTAGAAATTTTAATAACTAAGTTTTAAAAGAAGCACTTAATAGAGAGGGAGAGAGAGGGAGGGAGGGAGGGAGAGGAGGGAGGGAGGGAGGGAGAGAGAGGGGGGGAGAGAGAGAGAGAGAAAGAGAGAGATTTTACTATGCTACATGTCTTCTCATGATGTCATTGTTGAAGAGCATAATCAATAACTGTACAGCAAAAACTTCCTGGCTCTTCTGCTGGCACCGTCAAAATGGAGACCTGGAAGCCAGGAACATGGAACAGAAATAACTGTTAGGTCTCTTTTATTTTGCTATCTTGATAGAGCATGCTTCCAAGTTCCCAAATATCCTTTGATATTTGAAAGCATTTGGCTTATAATAACTTTATTTGGGAATAAAATATAAAACATGCAACACACATGTCTCAATATTCAATTTCTTCATGGTTTATATGATTCTTATCAACCATGAATAATTGAATTTTTTTAGCAATGATACCATCTATCACATATGATATATCTATTCAGAAAAGGAATGCAACTTGTACATTAATGTTATAAGCACCTGTTCTTGAAATCAATTATAGCAGCATGGTGGTCTTATTCTATTTTTATATGGCTTGTGTTTAAAGATTTATATGACCACCAGACCATCGTTTCCTGAGCTAAGAAAAAATTAGTCACATGGATTGAATGTTATCTATCAATCGAATCCTCAACTGAGGAAATTACATCCTCTTAAGGAAATGCAACAAAGAGAAAGTACTCATCTCTTTTCTCATATGTTGTGGTTACATTTTTGACTAGGAATATTGATATTCATACCGTAAAGTTAACTATAACACATTTTTAAAATAGAAATTGTTTTGATACTAATACTGTCCTATTTGCCATCTATTTTGGGGCTTATGATATCTCTAAAGTAGGTCTCCATGTTCCTTTTACCACCCTCTGCTTTGCTATTAAGGATAGAAAATGTGCTTTAACATCAAAGAGAGAGAGAGAGAGAGAGAGAGAGAGAGATTGAAGACTGTGAAATAATGCCCCACCACAAAATGACTAGGATCAAATATAGCTATAACTGAAAACGTTCCTTTAATGACTCTACCAACATAGAAGAATTTCTTTTGGTTCCTGCAATTATCATGATTTATTACACAGATACAATCAGTATTGTTCTACTGGAGCACCTCCCTCAACTGAAAGCTGAGATGTTGATGGCCTGGTGTTTCACAGAGAAGATGTTAAGGGAGAATCTAGTCAGCCCTCGACTATCACCATAAAGTATGCCTGGACTCGCTACCTATTTTTCCCTGTTTTCTAAGCTTCTTAGTTCTATCTACGATTCAAAGTAAAGATATAAAGAGAAGTGGGAAGAGAGAAAGGGAAAGAGAGGAAGAGAGGGAGGGGCTAGGGTAATAAAGGATTAAAACTTTCTCAGCTACATAGAGTGGGGGATGAATCTGAAAAAGACTGATTTGAAGCCGGGTGAACAGTTAGAGGGAAGAGATAGGATACATGGGAATAGTAAATTAACCATGAGAAAGTAAAGAACTGAGACCACATTTATGAAATACATGGGTACGACTGAAAGGTTGAGGAGATGCGAGAGAGAAGGAAATTTGTGTGGCTTGAATAGTATCAGTTCTATTCTCAGTGACAACAAGCACAAGATGACAAACAGATGGACAACAGGGGACAGTGGCTTCAGCTTTAAGTGACTATCTCCTGACAGATAGCCAGCAGACCGTTGGCATATGGTTCTGGCACCCTTAGACCTCCAGGAGGTGGCCTCCTGCATTGATGTAGAGTGGAGACTATGGGGATACATAAAGTCATTTGTTGTGTGTACAAGGAGAAGTACAATGAAGTAGGATGAAGAGAGAATTTTGATATTAAATGATAGGATAAAAAAATAGCTTCAGATATGCAGAGAAGGAACTGTCAGTGTTTTTGAATGCCAAAAGCATCAAAAAATATTATCAAAACCATCAGGAAAGTTCTGGCGAAAACGTTAAATAGTGCCCCGACCCTAAATATCATGGTTTTTAATATATTTGGTACGGACAGGGCAGAAGCTGAACTGTGGTTTAAAAATGACTGAGGTCAGGAGCTGAAAGCAGCAAGAATTGAAGAGAGAAAATACCATTAAAAAGAAGGGACAGGATGAATACTCAGTAGAGATGGAGACAGTCAGGAGATTGGGGTTATTTTGTTTAATTTAAAAACTCAGTGGATGTGTCTGTATGTGTGTATGAGTGAGTTTTATGTATGTGTGTTCACCGAAGTGTTCACGTATGTGTCAAAGGCACCTGTGAAGGAGTTTATGAATGGACAATGGAAAGACAGACTCTTCAGTCATGCTATACATATATTGTGAGTGGTACAGTAGAAGTTCAAGTTCCTTTGTGCATGGTGGGTATTTTATTTTACCCAGAGAAACAAGAAGATGAACAGAGCCGATTAGAAAATGAAGACTGATATTAGCCATTGAGGTGAATGAGCAAGTGATCAAAAACCAGTGGGAGAATTTGTAATGTGAGCAGGACCCAGCTGAGTGCAGCTAAAACCATGACGTTGTGGGAGTCATGGTTATGGAGTTTTCTCAGGTGGCCCTCACTGATACAGTGGCCATGGCCACATGGGAATTGCAGGTGTTAGAAGGATACCCACCATGGCATCTATGGCAAAGGAAAGGAAGCAAGTAGAAGTAAGATGATAATAATCAGAAGAGATAGAGGGATAATGGTTTATATGTCTATGAAGAGACAGAATGGGAAGAAAAGATTAAACGAGATGGGAGGGCTGGAGCAGATTCATGATCCTGGAAGTCTATAACCTTCAGACTTGATTGGACCATTGACATTGCTTAAGAAAACATACATAGAACAGGGTAGTCCATGAAGTGATTATTGTATGTTTTGCTTTGAGGTTTGACTTGTCTGTAATCCCCATACTTGAGAGAGGACTTCACTTGTAATTTAAAGATTGGAATTCATCAACTCCCAAACTTACAAATAGTCCCATTTTCATCCTCTTATTTCAATATGTCACATTTCTAAGTGCAATGCTTTGTCTGGTTCATCTCTGACTTTTGGTTGGACTTCAAATAGTCAATTACATTTTTTTCTTGCCTGAGTATCTCAACTCCTTTGCTGACTCTGTTTAAACAGATAAAATACATAGCAACCTTTTAAATGATAGCCCTCTTTTGCTTTGTATCACTCTTCAGGGGCAACATTTCACAGCTTAGCTTCTTCTAAGAATTGCCTCTACTTGCTCTCTTCACAGTTCTGTCTCCCTGAGATGTTTTCACAAACCCTATGGTTGCATGGGAGACCCAGACCTGACAGCAACAGTGGCAGACCAATGTGCCTAGTAAAACATCAATTACTACATTATTTCTTTAAACTATACCTCACTAATCCTTGTCACACAGAACTACACTTCCTATTTATCTGTACCCCCAGGCCATGTGGTATTTGAAGGCAGACATGCTATCATAGTTATCAATGCCTTCAGGCTGCTGAGTAAAAGGCATATGTTTGCCAAGTAATTAAATGAATGCTCACTTTTACAGATTTAATCCACAACATAGGGGCCATGGCTCCAAATGCTATAACAGAAACTTAAAATTTGCTAGGAGTGGACTTTCACTGTTCTTGCCATAAAAATGTTATGTAAAGACATTTATTGCAGGGATAAATTCCCACTGAGCGAATTTTAAAAGACACAGCTTTTCTTCTAAGAAAAAACAGAGGACGAAATCACCTGTTGGTCTGCATCCGTTTTTAGTACAGATCCATCTGTAATCAGTAACTGCCCTGGATATTTGCCACCATAATGCACAAAGAGGAAAGCAGTGATTCAGATTCCACAGCTAAGTTTCATTTAATGTTATGTAACCAGCAGAAGGCATGTTTCAAAGATTTAAGTAAGGATAAAAGTGTCAAAACGCAGTCAAGTTCTGCTTTAATCTTTTCTTGGCTCAAGAAAGAAGGCTGTGCATGACCTACAGACAAACTCCAGCTGAGGCAAAGGAGAAGAAGTTCTGCTAGGCTTCCCTCAAAACAGGACCAAGTAGGGAAGAATGGTAAGAAATAGAATATCCCTTTGGTTTGGTATACCTCTGCATGGTACTTGTCAAAAAAAAACAAAAAACAAAACAAAACAAAAAAACAAAAAAAACCAAAAAAAAACAAAACAAAACTGTGAGAATGGTCAATGTGGTTACACGGACAGAAGTTTTCCCTTCCTTGTGTAATGGGGTGGAGGACACCTTACCTGTATTGCACACGGGAACATGTATTCTCAGAAAGGTAACTGTCTTCAATAATGAAATGTTTAGCGATTATCCTTTGACCAAACTGATCTATCACTGCTTTACATCTATAAAGAAGATAAGCATAGAGAAAAGATCATATTAATGATAAAGTAATTGAGAAAATTAAATAATGAACTGTTGATTTTGAATCTGAAACCCTGTAAAGCTTAAAGAAATTGCCAACTACATTTTCTGACACTGAACTAGACATATCTTCTGGTTGTTAATCTGACATCTTTTAAGCTGTAAATACATGTATACTGTTACTTAAATATTGATTTTGATAGTCATTAGTCTGTAAGTGTAAGTCCAGTAAAGCATCATTGCATAATTCCAAGCTTTCCTCGCATTTCGAAACATAGAAGCTGTTCCTTTGTTTAGAAAAATCAGCTTTCTTTTTCATCACCTTTAACGGTTCTAGGAGGAAAAGAAAGCTGATTAAATATCATGTTGTATCATTCACAGCCTGTAAAAGCCACTAAAGGCTTTTTATTTTTCTGTTAAGTGTTGCTTTCTCTTTTGTTCAAGAATAGCTATCTGGTCATGCGTTTGATAATGTTTTAAATAGAAAAAAAAAGGACAGAGCTTCTTTTAATATCTGTTTCCACTTTACTTCAAAGGAAAATCATGGAAAGATTTCTTTCAAGTGCTCTTTCCAAATAAGGAAAACACTTATGCACGGACATTCTCAGGTCTCTGTCATCTGATATGTGTCGGGACAATGAATCATATAGAACCCTCCATTGACCTTCTTTCAATGTGTCTAGATAAAAGGATGAAAATTAGAATCCATCTCCTTGCAGTGCCACAAGTTATAAATGTACTTTATAGGGCTCATTATCCAAACTAATGGACTAAGGGCGACATCCTTGAAACGGACTTACCAGCACTGACAAAGCCTCTATGCAATATTTCAGGAACTATATGCAAATGACTATTATGTTTGCTATATCTTTTTATTATGGAAATATCAATTTGCTTTTGTCACAGTTTCTTTTGGTACCAGAATTATTTTATTAGAAATAAACTTATATGCTGGTCCTCATAAAAATGAAAGCAAATGATTTCACATTCATATCAAATATAAAATATTCTGCTATGAGCTTGGTGTTTATGTGGGTCTCCTAACAAGTGAAGCAGGGGCTGTCCCTGAGCCTGTTGCCTGCCTGCTTGCCCGTTCATCTCATACCCCTAAATGGACCGCCTTGTCTGGCCTCAGTGGGAAAGGATGAGCCTAATCCTGTAGCAACCTGATGTGTGTGGGGAGGTATTTAGGGGGAGATGAGAGACCCAGAGGGGGTCTTCCCCTTCCCAAAAAGTCTTCACTTTTGGTAGAATTGGGGGAGATCTTGTGTGTGGGGTACTAGGAGGAGAGGAGGTACTGACATTGTGGTATATAGTGAATAAACAAATGGAAAACTAAATAAAATATTTTGCTATAAATTGAAGTATCCTCAATTGCTCTAAACAAGCCAAATAAGAGATTTATAACAAGCAGAATTAAAAACAAAATGAATGACCTGAATTTGTATTTTGCTGATATTACTGAATAAATGGCATACCACTGTTGGGACTATTATGTTTAGTGATGCTATATAGATATGTCTAAATATTTAAGCAATTTTAATATAAATCTGTTGTATTAATACTTAAATGATTTCTCCATTTTGCCTATACTTCAACTCTCCTGCATTTCCTTAAACCTATAAAATATTTCACTAAATTAGCACAAAGGACCTCTTACATCAAATACTGGCCAAGATAACTTTTGAAAAGTAGAAAGATAAGTTTGTTTCTTATGCATTCATAAATATTTTAAAAATCAAAGTACTTGAAGAACTGGAGAAGAGGTATCTGCTGAATTGTCATGATACACTTATACTTGTCCTATCACCACTGTCAAGCATTTCTTATTTTTAACTGAGAAGTTGTAGAAACTGAAGAGGGAATAATGCAGGCAGGCAAATAAAGGGAGTATAGGTCTTATGTACTTTGTAGGACTTGGGGATACATATTTGTCTTTTGTTTGAACTCAACTGGTGAGTACTTAAGGATCGGAATGAACTATAATTATATTTCAAAAGGCAGTGGAAGACACTGAACTGTAGATCATGATGTTCATATTGAAATGTTACGGTGAAATTTACTGATCTCTGATGGTTACTATGGAATGCATAAAAGATGAATCAATAGATGGCTCAAGGGGCGAATATCTGTGAAGAAGTATGAAGAAGCAGGTATACTGTGATCTTCATTATAGAAATTGAGGAGAAGATATGACAGGTGTTTACTTTAAATTCAATGTTGGCAAAGGCTTGAAACTTTTCATCTTGTGTTGGACTAGAACTGAGAGAAGAGTGTTTTTCATATAAATCTTGAACCTTAGTGATTTTTCAAAGCATTCCCATTATCAAACAAACAAAGCAACCCAGAAACAAACCTAGCCTTCAAGTCAAGTTTATGAAGTCTTTGCTGCTTTGTTTGCTTCCAAAGTCTAATAGAGATCCCTTGGTGACCGGCAGACACTGATTTCAGGTGTTTCAGCATTAGAAAGAATTAATGAAGATAACGCAGAGAGTAAATAACACAAGCTCAACTATGCAGGATAAGATGCTAATGAATATGCCTGTTTATGCAGAAGCTTCAGATGAAAACTGATTTCAAGGGGGAGGAGGAGGAGGAGCAGGAGAGGGAAACGAATCAGAATCACACCTGGGGGACTTTTCAAATAATAAGTACCCCTGGAGATTCTGATAAGCTTCCGAGTCCCAAGAAAGAATCATAGTGAAGCCTCTGCTACTGCTGCATCTCTATGTTGTGTGAGAAAAGTAAAAGGGCTCCAGACAGAGAAATGACGTTAATCTGAACAGAGGAGGTGACTATTATTTGGGCCCAGTTCTGGCAGTCTGGTAGGTGGTAACATGACTCACCTGTTAGCCTCATTCTTGCCCTGAAGTACTGAGGCAATAGGCCTAAGCAAAGCTCTGTAAACCAAGGCATGTTAAGCAAATGGTAAGATTTGTTTTCCCTCAGATACTTGACTTATTGCCATACATTCAGCCTAATTGGGAGAACAATGAAGAACGGATATTGATTTGGAACCTACTCTTAATCTGTATTACAAAGATTAATATAAAAATTAGATGACATTCGCTTAATGGAAAACAACAAAATGAAACAGTGCTGCCAGACACATTAAAATACCCTCCTGCCTACTCCTCCCACACAAACCCGAGGAAGCCATTAAAGATTAACAGCATTTCGGACTGAGCAGAGGGCCTTGCTGAACCTCATAAATAGTAAATTGAGAAGGAACATGATAGGACTTTCTAGTTACAGGGACACAATGACCAAGCTGATCAGAAGAATCAGTGAAGCCAGACAGAACATTTCATGGGCAAGGCTTTCTAAATCAACAAACCGCAGCACTTACTCAGCTCTTGGTTCACTGATATGAGAGCATCCATAGCAAACTGACAATAAGGGAGGGGAAAAAACTCAGCAAAAACAAAACATCTGGAACTCAGTCAAGAAGAGAAAACAACAGTATTAACAGGTACGCAATCCCTTTGATCTTCAGAAACCCCAGGTAATTACAGACTATGGAAATTAGAGATTAAATAATAAAAAAGAAAAATGTTAATTAAGGAAATGATAAGATTCCTAATCATGGAAAGAAGCAAAACAGGTGTTCCTACTGGACACAGCTTGTGAGTTTTCTCAAAGGCATTAGGTTCCAGTTTTACATCATCCAAAACATGGTTTCAAAATAGTCATAACGGTACTTCTGAGCTGAACATCTACTACAGTCATTTCAACCCATTAACAAGATGGGTTTTTAGTTGTGGTTCTGACCTTTTCATAAATCGTATATCATCTTTTAAATTATGTATTCTTGATACAGTCTACTTAATCTTTTAAGACTAATGGGTAAAGAAAAACCATATATACTCAAGGAATACACTGTGATAATTTGGCGTATTATACACTGTGTAATGAATAACAGAATCAAATCAACACACCCAGTCACCACCCAGTTATCATTGGGAGCAAAGATACTTAAAATCTGTTCTAATCACATTTCAAGTACACAATTAAGTTACCATTACATACTTCCTTTCTATATCTAGCCTGGTATGCTCCAAACTGACTTTATCACAGCCCTACTTTTGTTTTCTTCCCTTGTAATCTCTCTATCAAGTACAGTTTTAACCAATAGTTATAACTTTCGAACCCAAATCTCTCTTCAAATCTAATCCGCTACTATTGTACATTCCACCTTAAAATACTTCTTGTAATTCTTCTCTCTCACCCCACTGCTACTGCTTTAGACTCTGGTTGCATTTAATAAGGCAGTGGACTGCTAAGAAGCTGATACCTCATTTAATCAACACCAAAATATGACAAGTATCTTTGCCAAGTACTGTTCCTATAGGTAATAATGAAGATACAGACACAGGCAATTTAAAAATAATAGTATCGCTCAGCTGTAAGTCGAGGAAAGGCCATTTGTGAAGTATTGCGTGAGGTATCAGCTTTAAATAAATTGGCAGGGTATCAGGGTGTGTAGTTTGGTAGGAGTGCTACATTCACACTGTTTGTATGGATCAAAGAGAGTTAAGCAAATAATATGAGAATGTCTCAGGTACAGAAATGCACAACCACTTCATTGTTAGCTGTCAAGGTGAGAAATAAAAGGAGGGAAAGAAATGAGTGCCCCACAGCAATCAACTGGCTCCAGAATGCATTCGAGTTTACTTGGAAATGACACAAAGCTACAAAGGCTGTCTGCATTTTATCTTCATAGAGGAAAGCTTGATCTGTGAACCAAATGAATCTCAATACACAATTACTTGTTTAATTTAATTGTTTGATAATGTCTTCCAGTGGTCTTCGTAAACTGCACAGAAACAAAAATCCTGATTGTCTTGTTCTCATTTGTATTCCCAGTGCTTGCTACACAGAAACAAACCAGCTAAGACTTGAATGAATTGAGGAAAGGACGGGGGACTGAAGTCCTCTGTGAGAGCAAACAGAATATAGACAGGAAAAGGGTAAGCAATGGTGATTCTGGAGGTAAAGGATCTCTTTCCATTATGTTCCTTCCATATCAGCAGTATTACTTAACACTGTTTAAAAATTCTAACTCACACTTCTTGGCAAAGCATAGAACACAATGAGCCTTCTTCCTTTATGACATGCCAAGGCTTCCAATTACATATACTACTAAACTACCTGTATATGTAATCTATGGTTTTATGATGTTTATCTGCTCTGGTAATATTACAACAACCATACAAGGTATGGCTTGTCAGCCACTCCACTTTTTATAATAACATTAGGGCACAGAGGGGTTAAACTCTTGCTTAGTTTCACAGAGATTGAAAATATCAATGTCAGAATTCAAATACAGTCTATGCACTGTTCCCTTGAATCCCAAATTACAAACAGAGGACCTATATTTTATTTACTTTGTTTATCACATCATATCACACCATAACAACTAGCATGGGAGTTGGTAAAGGGCGAGAGCATAGAAGAGGCACTGAGCTAGTTGCTTAAAAATAAAGTGTGCAATTTGTTTTTAATTTCTCATTATCCAATAATGTGACAACTGCCCCACACTTCAGCATATGAAACATTTTAAGATCTCTTATTTCTAAATGTTAAAGAGTCAGCTAAGTACTTTCCAATAGTATTTAATGTAACCAAATAATAGGTCAAATCTAAAAGAAAACTCAATGACTATTTCTGAATTCTTCTAATCTTACAAATAAGGGAATTTACCATAAAAAGACTTGCTATCATTCACAGCAATAATAGTCAATAGCCCCTCTTATTGCAGGATTGGGTTTTGTTAATAAATACGGTGCTTCGGAACTTGTATGATGATACAAAAAACTAGAAGCAAGCTGCCTATTACTTAAAACTCATTCTACCAGTATATTGGGTAAGTACATCTAGACAAAGCCTTACAATAAATTATCTAGGATCCCAAGCTTATCACAGAACACAGTACACTCGCCTAAATCTTTAAATTCACCTTACAGAGCCCTGTTTCTCAATGTCCTCTAAAAATGATCTATATTAGATTCTACTGGGGTATTGCTTATAACTAGTTTCCTATCCAAAAGTGGTGACAAGCATCTGTAATCTGGGGTACACTGTGAAAACCTATCTCAAAATACCTAACAAACCAACCCAATAAAAAATTAATTCCTGGTGATATCTAAAAAATTACTTAGTCAATTTCCTTGGCCACTTTACAGTTTTAAAATTGCTAGTCGAAGTTGTTATGGTATCTAAGACCTGTAATCTTCACCTATCCCTTCCAACTAGAATCAGTGTAAGTTCATGAAAGTAGATAGTTTATTCAGAATAATTTCATAAACATAAGTCAGAGGTAAGGTAAATGCATCCTTTATTTGAACAAATGCTATTTCAGTACTAGCATACTTATTTTAAGCAAGAAGCAAGCAAGCAAGAAAGAGCCAACAAGAAATAGGAGCCATGCAAATTCTTCATGTCACTGAGACCAACATGTGGATCCTGGAATAGTGCCCAAAGATGATAAAAATGACCTTAGCAAATAAACACCAAACAAGCAACTCATTATCTGTCTTTCTGTCACAGGGAAGCATTCAGGTTTCAAAATCACTGTCTACGGAAAAACAAACTATGTGACATACAGACAACCGCTTTTTCATTACCTTACATAGAGTTCCTCATGCTAAAATCTGAATATCCAAAGACTTTAGTGATAGTCCCTTGTATACTGTCACTGCTTTTATTTAAATAGTATGATTCTGTACTGTTGGATTGCTAAACTATACTTTCTAAGAACTTAAAATCATGTGTCAATTTTTACAGCAAAAAGCTCAAAGATTCTCTGTATTACTCATTTCTAGAACTAAATCCTAGCTAAATTAACTGCTTATAACATTATAATTCACTTATGAGAAATTAATGGCCAATTTCTTCCACTTAGACTATACAAAATTACTACATAAAGAAACAAGCTGTTTAAGATTTTAGTTATTAACTATTCTAATTTCAACACTTTTAATATAGTCCTAAAATAATCATCCATGAAATATTGGTTGATAGGTACTTAAGAGCATCTAAGGAAGAAGAAAAACAACAGTTTTAACACCCCTAAAACTCCATCCAGTTGAGTTATTTCTTTTCCCAGGTAATACTTAGAAATTGTACAATAGTGTTTTAGCTGAATTTAATTCAGACAAGAGTTATGTATTAGTCTACAATAATAAATTCTAGAAAAAATTAATTAAAATACAAAATAGAAGTAAATAGAGGGTGCTCATGTATTGTTAGAAAGTGAGTAAACTCATACTTTAATCCTTAACCAGCTTGTAGCCTGATTCTGTTGTAAAAGAATTTATCCTCAGATAACAGGGCAGCATAGTTTATGACAACAATCTACCTAAAAACTCATTAAAGTCTTTTCTCTTGAAGTGACATGCATTATCAGCAGAGATTAATCTGATGAGTCTTTAGGTGAGCTCCATTTTTAAAAATGCAATAACAGAGGGCTTTGTTGTCATCTGATGAAAATCAATTAGAGGAGGTAAGGCCACAAGGAAAACTAACATCACTCATCACCTACCCCCGGCAGCTGAAATGATTTGTCTTCCAAGCTTGAATGATCAGGAGCTATAGTCATATTGCAGGGGAATTAATTTAGTTTCTATATTCTGAACTCACTTTCCTTGTTCTGGAAGACCTAAACACAAATTACTTTTAATCAAGGTTGATATGTTATTAATACCAAGGAGGATCTTTCAAGAATCACTTTTTAAAAAGCAACTTCTATATTTTTCACCCCTGTCTGGTGTATGAATATAGGAAGGTTACTTATAGCAGCCTTACTTTCTGGATTCTTTGTCCACTACAAGGCACTGTACAGAATGGCGAAGACAATAGATTCCACCAAATACAGCACACATTCTGGAAAGAGAATAGAAAAATGAGAATTAGGATAACTGGGTTGAAACTAAGGTAAAAATATTTAGGTATCTTACACATAGTAACTGGCATTACACAAAAAGCATCTGACAATATATAATTTTCACTATATTACTCTTTCTCAGATGTAATATTAGCAATTTCTTTATACAACAAAGGAATCGTGATTAATAATACAATATTGATATCTAAAATTGTAGCCGTGTCAAAAGTGTCCCTAAGGAAGAGTTAAATGTTCCCCCTAAAATTGGCTCCTGCATTTCTTATGCATTGTGCATAAGGCACAAACATCCTCCAGAGGAGATGCATGAGACACTCAGAGAAGGGTAAAGAAAGACTGAACAAGGAAGACTTTAGCAGAGTTTTGAAGTTGTCAGTTACCATAGAGGTAAGCAGAATCCCTAGGAGCCAAGACTAACTAGAAAGTAAGACGTCAGAACACAGCATGCAGGGGAAGCTGTGAGGAATAGGCTTTGTCACTCTGCTAAGTACAAACAACTCAGCATCCATTTAGCGAGAAAAAGCTTTAAGATCTGGACAGTACAAGGAGCAGAAAAGGAAACCATCTTTCATGACATCTGATTATTTAAGGAACTACAGCTCTGTAAAATGATCTAGGAAAGAAATGAACTCTACTGGGGCAGGGATAGAAAGAGAATGCTGATTTGTCTAAGCTCAGGGTAGAGGAAGCTTATACCTCTGTATTAAAATCAGGGTTCCACGCTCACAGACGATGGAAATTTGAAATTACACCCATTACCAGGAAATATCAAGAAAAATGGCTCTGGGTAAATGATAATTCTGGATTTCAACTACTTTCACAACTTAGAGTCCTACAGTGATGATTTTAAAACCTACAATTACACAACACTGAAAGAAACATACCAAGTCCTTTATTGAGAATTTGTAGACACAAGTTAAGAGCAGGGCTAAAGCTGTAAGTCCTTATTTAGATAGAATTATTAGATAGAGGTTATAGGTGTGCTTAAAATGAATTAATCAAAAATGTGAAAAAAGCACAATGGAATATCGGAAAGATGACTATGGTAGACTGAATATTTACACCAGTACATGTCCCCATTCTAAGTGCAGAGAGCTATGGACATCGTTCATTGCATGAAGGACTTTACAAGTACATAACATTAGGGTTCCTGCAATCAGATAATCCTGGTGAGCACAACACAATTACAAGGGTCTTCAAAAGAAGAAACAGGAGGTTAAAGTCAGACACATGGATATGCAGATGATCGTAGAGGTCAGAGTGATGCTGTTTGTATAAGGTGGACACATGCCAAAGAATGCAGGTGGCCTTTTTAAACTAGAAAAGGAAAGGAACAGAGCCTTCCTTCATGCCCTAAGAAGGAATGCAGTCCTGCTGGTCCCTTTCAGACTGCTGACCTCCAGGAATGTAAGATAATAAATTTGTGTTGTTTTATCCTACTGGGTCAGTTAGAGCAGAAATAGGAAATTAACATATAGACATATATACATGGATATGATTATTAAAGTAGTAGCATTATGAATCAAGGTAAAATGGGCCATAACAAAAAGATTTAGGGACAACAGGTTACATTTATCTTGTTGAAAAATTCTCTCTGATTCACACTGTGTTCAGAATCAATTCCAGGAAAAGCCCAAGTGTAAGTATGAGAAACAACAAGAATATAGGAAGATATGAGTCACAAACAGATTCCAATAAAACATAAAAGCCTCAAATCGGCAAAATACAGAACTTTAAACATTTAAACATGTAGAAAAGAAAGTCAAAAGGGAAGCGGTAGTTAAGAAAAGATGTACAGATGCAATAGTAGTTATTAAATCTCTCCACAAGGACAACACTTTGTTACAGTAAAGAGGAAGATGCATACCTTTTCAGAGTAGCAAATCTTCTTGCTACTTAAATATTTTACAAAATCCTAGCTACATGCGTGGAAGAAGATGTACACAACTCTTTCTTCCTGCACACAGTTAGGCATAGGGGTTAAGGAAGGATTCTGACTGCCTGGCTTCATATGCCAACTATGCCACATACTAGCTATGTGACCATGGAAACAGGATAATGAGCTCCAGTGTATCTAATTTTGCACACCAGCCCTATATTAGCATTTATTCACATATACTTCTTTTGAAGAATAAACAAAATAATGTTTGTAAAGAAGTTATAAATTATATGATATGCAGAATTTTACATCATATGTTCATTTTAATATAGTGTTTATGTACCACTATAAACCCAAAATATCTAGAGGAAAGTTGACAAACAAATGGACACTTATATGTGCAATAAATAATTTTAGTTTAAACAAAGATCTAAGATCTAGCCATTGTCTCCAGCTTCTGCGGGGTAATCTCTATGCCCTATAAATGGCCTGAAAGGAGTGGGTTTTCTTGTTTGTTTGTTTGTTTGTTTGTTTGTTTGTTTGTTGTTTGCCTACTGGCTCATCAGACAGCTTTAAGGAAGCAATTTAAGGATAGGATAGGATGGACCAGATAGTCTTAGGGTGGGAGTGGTCAGGTCAACAGTTTGATTTGGGTCATTTTATGCCAACTAATCTCTAAAGAGATGGGAACTGACCTCAGCTCCAAGGGAAGTTGTGCCTATGTGTTGAAGCATCAATAAAAAAAAAAAAGTTGAATACTGATGCTCAAGTTGAGTTCTCTTTGTTAACCAAACATATTGGTCATATACTTGCATGTGGAGAGAAATAATAATCAGATTTTTTCGGTAAGGGAACATGTTAAAATTATAATTTGGAATCTGTCAGTGCTCTGAGCTATAAACCTTGAATAACTTAGTTCTCTATCCGTCCCGTGTAATGAACAAGAGTATTATATACCAACTTTGACAGAGTCTGTCAAGCTATTATACCTGAGGTCAACCTTGCAAAACTAACAACTATGTATTTGGCTTTAGATGTATGAATAGCTTGCGATAACTATACTCTATAAACATACAAACAACTGTCCAAATTCTCATATCATACAAGGGAATATCATAAATAATAAAATACATAAAAGCTAATCTTATCTACTAATGTGCTGTATTTTAAAAATGCAAAAGCTGATTGACAACAGAAATTTAGGAAAGAACACTCCTGACTTGTATCATTTATTTAAAAAAAATCAACTTCATATACAAAAAAATAATCTCACTATACATTAAAAGGATATACAAATATGAAATGCACAAAACTTAGAGGAAACTACAAGTAACCACACTGGAGTAGTATTTCCTCCAGGAGAGTGGAGAATGACAGTTACAGCGCAGCGAATCAGTTGCTTAGTTTCTTCACTGCTCTTTCAGACGTTTGGTTCTCAGCACCTGTATCAGGAGGCTCACAGCCATTTCTAACTCCAATAGCAAGAGCATCTGACATCCTCTTCTAGTCTCCCCAGGAACCTATATACATGCTACAAGTATGCAGGTGTATAGAAATAAAAAATGAGTAAGCTTTTAAAGTACTTAAAGTAAATGCAGCCACATTTTGAACTTTGGCAAATCTGAGTACATTGATGTCTTTTATTTTAGTCTGTACTGAGAAAGTATTTCATAATCTATGTAAGACACAATGAAAATTATACACGCTGGAGATAACTGACATTCATTAAATAGGATTTACTATTTTCCTATTTTTCCCAGATTGAATCCTTTTGGATGCACATAGCAGCTGAGGCACGGTAGAGTAGCGCTGAGGTAATAGTCTGCTGATATACAACATCAGTGCACAAGGAAACTTGTATTTTTCTTACACTGAGAAAATTAGAATAAGGCAAGTAAGGACATAATAGACCCACTAAGCATATTCCACATGGTTTAGAACCTGTAGACTATACGTTTTATGGAGGACACTAACGACTGTTTTTTCCTGTTATTCTTGCTCACCATTAGGATGACAAATTGCGCAATAATATGTTAGTATATCTGATGCTGAGACATTGTAATCTAACTGATTCTATTGAGATTTAGAAAAAATAATCTTCCTGTTTGGACTGTTTAGCTGCATTTGTCATGTGGTATGCATCTTAGCGAGAGGACTGATATACAGGAAGTCAGGACCAAGGTGACTGGCACGATCTTCACTGTCAATTTCCCGCTAATAATGGAAGAATTCACGTGAAACTTCATTGGTCTACTTCCCACAGATCCACTGAACTAGATTTAAAGCTCAAATGAATGTTCTCATTTGTGTGGGGAATACTGTTAGGTTGTAACTGTGGTTGCAGTGTTTCCAAACTGCTGAGACATAGGTAGGGATGAGCTGTCAACACCTGACCTACAGAATTTTCCCTCTTAGACAGACTAGGCTGTGTTCTCACGTTTGCTTTCCCCAATCCCCTGCACGCTCACAGCAAGAGAGAAATTGTTGCATCAATTCTCCACAGGGGAAATATTATTTTTAAATGTTTTCTTAGATTTGGGAAAAAAAAAAAAAACAGGGAAGAAAAAAACTGACTCAATTCCAGGTTGTATAAGGTTGAAATACTATAAAACATTATATCCCAGAATGTTGCCATGTTATCAAGAGATTGTTAAATGCACTTAAATGAAATGTAATTTTTATAAAGACCACTGTTTTTTATAACTTTATTCATGAAACATACAATTGTCTTTGTATATGTTACTTAATATCCCTTTGAAAATAAGCCTTTTATAAAATTTGGGCTACGAGAGGCCTCTGCATTTCATCAAAAATTACCTGGTTTTCAACATGATTTGTTAACTGTTGTTCTACATACTATAGGAAAGAAACATAGAGAATACATGGGCTGATCTAAGGCCACTGGCACATATGTAGCAGAGGACTGCCTTTTCTGGCCTGAGTGGGAGTCTGTAATCCTGTAGAGACTTGATGCCCCAAGGAAGGGGGATACAGGAGGGCACCCTTTCAGAGGTAAAGGTGAGGAGGAATAAGGGGAAGAATTCTGGGAAAGGGGGGACAACATATGCATGTGGTTTTTCTTTTATATATACTAAATTTATTATATATAAGTTCTCAACTGAAGATAGTATAATTATACTTAAAGTAGAAATGCTTGCCTTCAAAGTTCCTAAAAAATAACAAATACTTTGTGAAAAACATTTTTAAAAATATTATAAAGGGCATTGGTTAAGCAGAAATTTAAAAAAAAAAAAAGTGCTCCGAACAAAAAGTGAACACTTCACAATGGGATATATTTATAGAGAATATGGCTTAATGTTTGATTCTAGCATATGAAATAGCAACCGACTGATGCAAGTGTTAATGTATTAGTGCTGACGAAAAGCAGCAAGCCTCAGGACTTCATTTTTGGTGCACTTTGTAGTAGCATTGTGGGGTCTAAAAGAATGTGTGGCTCTGCTATACCTACTTGCTGTAATACAGTAGATATATAAGAATAATAAGTGTTATAAGTATTGAGAAACTAAAGGAAAATCTACTGGCCTACTATAAGTATTGGATCTTTTTGTTCCTCCAAAATGATTAAACTGCTCTAGTTAAACACGTATCATGTCATTTTCAAAAAGGATAGAAGAGAAAATCTTAACCATTGATCACTGCCAATGTAGTTTAGCTACACCCAGATTACATAGCGCATTGATAAAACCACAGTTCCACTAAAATAGTCTCCTAAATATCATGACATAATTCAGCACTGCATCTGCACAATATTTGACAGTGTTTCTTCTAACTACATGCATAGGTAAACATGTGTCAGAGCAGTATATTTAAAACAACACACTGAGCTTTCAATGAGGTTCAACGCACACATGCCAGTTCACCAAGTACATGCCAGCCTGAAAAATGAGTGTAGAAGAGAACTACAAGGATGTGGCTATTTTACATACATGTATATGAGGGGATAAAAGTCTCAGTGCTTCTTATATTTACATACCTTTAGTCTTACTATATATTATACATTACATGGCATGTTTATAAATTATATACAACAATGTGTATTTATACTACTACATCTTGCTTACTGATTAAAGTTATATTACTTATTACAATCTCAGTTACACTATGAATCTTAATTTTTTCCCCTGTCCTGGTATTTAGTGTCCTTCTAGCTGGAAGGATAGCAAGTGTCAAATATGAATGCTACAATGTTTGTTGCTGTGGACCTATCTTCCAGAAAGGGAAAAATGGGTAAGATCAGAGGCACAGCATCAATTCTCCCCAAAACGCTATCTAGTATTCAAGTTCCTTTTTCACTCAGGCCAGCTCTGGACTTCCCATTGCCCTAGAATCAACTGTATCCCCTCAAGGAAAAGAAATGTCCACAAGATCCTAAGCTAGTCTCTATTGTTACTGTCCATTTTTGACTGAATTCAGCAGGATCCAAAATGAAAACAAAAATAATGATGTTACCAACAAAAACACTCCAATATGTGTTCTATAACAGTGATGTAGTATAGCAAAACTGACAAGCCACTCATAGTATTGAAAGTGACAGAACCTGTAGGCAGCTGGTTTGTCGAGCAATAGTCATTACCATCAAAACTTTCTGGTCATAAGAAATCAAGTGTCCAACTGTAGTCACAATATGCAAATTACACAGAGATCAGCTTTAGGAAATGGGTATGGAATCAATATGGACAAAAGCCATGGAGTCACAATGCCTGTGTCCTTTTTGTTTTTTTTCATTTACTAGTTCTGTGACTATGATTTGGTTCTTGAGACAATAAAATGGGGATCATAACTTATCACATAGAGTTGTTCACTGAGTTGAATGAGTCAAGGCATGTAAGGCTCCCTGAATATCTTAAGTGGTCACTATACTGCAGCCTGTTAGCTGCCACATCCTGAAGTGAAGAGACAAGGTTTTCAGATTTTATTACCTATGATGAATTGCTGCCCTACATTGATCAAAGTGTGTAGCAATCTGCTTGACCATCTTCCACAAAAAGATATGTGATGGGTCTATGAGAACTGTTTGTGTTGATCACAACACGCACTAAAATCTGGCTCTTCATTCCCAAATAGTTATGGAATTAGGCCTACCATAGACATGGTCCTAGTCAGTTAGGTTACAAAAGCAAAGACAAAGGTTGTCCTTGATGGTATGTAACTTTTCTAGTATGAAAAAAGACAACAAAACAGCATAATTAAAGATTACTGACAGCAATAAAACAGCTGAAGATGAATGTGATTTGGGAATGAGAGTATAAGAGAAACTGAACTGATATTTGAACAAAGAATCAAATAAACAGAAGCATGTGACCATGTGAAGATGTGGAGGAAGAATATGTCAACCAGAGCAAACAGCCACCAGCACTTGAGGTATAACATGACTCAGTGTATTTTAGAGTCCAAAAAAATGACTAATAGGGCTACCACACTGGGGATAAATATCATATACAGTTATATCACAAAGGAAGGAAGGGACCTGATGGTGCAAGGCCAGAATTGGGGCATTTTTTTCCTTCTCTGTTGTAGTCACCCAAAATTTGTTCATGTTTCTACAGATTAACCCATCACTGATGTTCTTAAAAGCAAACCCAATTAAATCTACCGATTCCACTGTGTTAACCTTGGGAAGGATTCATATTTTGGTCTGATACTGGCACCCTTTCTGGGGTGACAGACAGTGTTTTATTTTTCAGGAAAAATTAATGGATTTGTAGTTAGTTTGTCTGTTTGCTTTTTAAAGATAGTTTTTGCTATTCAATGGAAAATTATCTAAAGGATGTGAGAAGGGGAAAAGGCTAGCGATGTTGTCCATTGATGGAATGAGTGAAGACAGTAACCTGAAGCATAGTAGTGACAATAGAGACAATGAAGTATAGAGACTGGGGCCACAATCAAGACACAACTGCTTAAGAACTAGGTATGGAATGCAGATTCCTCAAGAACAGTTCAAAGAAACTGATAAAGTTCTTGGTATAGTGTCTCCCTTGAAATATGTAAATTAAATGCACTTTCTCAAGCCTGGTCACCTCCTGCACAGGCACTGCTTTGAAGGAGCATCTAGGGATACTTACTCTAACCTTCTACCTAAAGATGGGTGATTACTAGAGAAAGGTAACTGCCACCACTACCACCAATAGGCACTGTCTCTTGGCCCTTTGTCAACATCAGCACTTAACACTGTCCAGCCTCATTTGCAGATGGGGTATACACAGATTAATTCCTGTTTCTTGAAGAAGTCATGATGGGTTAGGAAGGACATAGCACTCTTGATAACTTAATAAATTATCAGGTACATGTATTTGAATCCGGTGGGGCTGCTTGGGCAGACTTCAGTCCCAAGGAAATCAGGCTGTGGGCAAACAGGCTGCCCTTTAGGCACTGCAGTCACTCTTAGAAGGCATAATCATCACGCTTAACTTAGAAAAAGCTGTCCAAAGAGAATGCATAGCCTTCAAAAAGCTCACTCCCAGAGACTGCCTTTATTTCATACATCTTAGTCATATATCTTGCCTCTTCTGTTCTTGGTGCCATTCTGTAGATGATATATTCACTTTTTGCCCAGCTTTTCCAGCTGTCCTTAAATTTAACCTTCTATAGGAAAGTCACAATAAAACTATGTATTGGATGACAGAAACAGATCTCTATTAATAACAGCACCAGGGCTTCAGAATAACTTAGCATAAATTATAGAACACTAGTCATCATTCATGCCTTAAAAAATAAAGCCTTTCAAAAAATTGGGGGTCAATTTGTATGCTTCGATCACAAGCTAGGCTACAGATCTACAGTTCACATGCTTGTACAAGAGCCCCAACAACCACAACTCAGTCAACTCCTTAATACAGCTTATCATAGTGATATCAAGAGGACTAGAAATAGAAAATATCAGGGCTTCCTAACTAGTCTTAAAACATAAGTTTAAAATGCTATTAGTAATATTTCACTTTTCAGTCAAAACACTATCACTAAGAGCATCGTCTTTTTATGGTGGCAGATCTACACAAAAACTATTTTAAAGAACTTCTTTTAAATTGAAGTATTGAAAAACCTCTGCAGACTATTTGAATTTCCTTTCATCAGTATCTTCTCTCTGCCTCTTTCTTGGTATGACAATGTACATGATATTCCAGCACATTTCTGGTTTGAAGAATCTTTATGTGAAACTTTTTCTCCGCTTTGCTACCTCCCACTGAAGATCCAAATTTCACAACACAGAGATAAAAATAAGTCTATTCTACACAAATATAAGAACATGCTTGTCTCTTTAATTTCTATGACACTACATGGTTATATCCAGTATCATATGGGTATTTTGAGTGCAGAAACAAAAATAACCTAACCTATATGACAATTAAATTTCTCCATATATATGTACCACATTTATTATCTGCTTACCTGCTGCCTATTTATTTCCTATTGTGAATAGTACAATAAAACCAGGCATATATAGGTATTTCTGTGATATGTTAGTTTAATAGTCCAAGTATATATGGAAGAGCCTTAGAGATGAATGATACTTCTATTTTCAGGGTTTTTTTTTCAAGTTTAAATTTAATTAAGAACTTCATACATGAATACTATTAACATCATCCCCACCACCTCCTCTTTTATCCCCCTCTAACTCCTTCTCAACTTCATTACCTCTTATTATTGTGATGTCTGTATTCTTGCTTATACTTTGTCTAATGATTATTACATGTTTGCCCATGTATGCACATTCACACACACACTTGAATCTGTTTAGTGTTACTATGATTTCATAGATGACCACTTGGCATTTGGTTAGCCAATTAGGGGGCTCCTTCTTTCTCAGCAGTTATTAATTGCTACAGGTTCTTTATGTTCCGTTTCTTGAGGAACCTCCATACTGTCTTCCACAGTATGTACTTCCCAATACATTTACATTTCCACCGGCAATGCATAAAGGTTTTCCTTTCCTACATCCTCCCAAGTTTGTTTGTTATGTGCTCTCCTTAAGACAGCAGGAAAATGGACAGCCTGAGATCATTTTTTTAAGTGTAGTTTGCCAGGACAGAAAGATAAATACCACACATTTTTCCTTAGATAAAGAATATCAATTTAATATTGTGCATGCATGCAATTGTGTGGATGCATGTGCAGGACATAAGAGAGGGAGCTATGAGAGCAGAGGAAGAGCTAATAAAAGTGAGAGGGGAAAAGACAGGGTAAGGGAATCTATGTAACAGGAGAGCAGAAGGAGGACATTGTGGGTGACAAGGAATTAGCAGCAACAGAAGGTAGGAAGGGAGGCAGTGGAAGATGGAGAAAAATAAGTATAATGTATGATTCCATATTTTTCTTAAAATGCCATAACAAAATCATGATTTTGTATGTTAAGTTTAAACTTTTGATAAAAACAAATTAAGTAAAAAATTTACAGTGAACTCCAATCTTCTGACCTTACTCTAACTGTCAGGTCCCTTACACTATTTGAGGAGTGTGCAGAGAGCTGTTTTTATCGTTTTCCTATTTATTCCACGTGGTACTTGTGAAATTTTCCTTCAGTTAGTATTTCTCATTTTGAAATTTACTATGTATATAATCTCTAAGTTTCAACTATAAACTGGAAAGGAGATAATCAGTGAAGCAGGAAGTTACTATGCTGACTTCCTATCATTTAAAAATATTTTATACTAAAAAACCAAAAACCTAAACATTGTTTATATAAAAAGCTCACCATGCAAGTAAGAGCTCAATTAAACCACCCCTTTCCTCTCCTCTCCTTCCCTCCCCTCCCCTCCCTCCCTCTCTCTCTCTTTTCTTTCTTCCTTTTTCTTCCTTATCCTTCCTTCCTTCCTTTCTTCCTTCCTGTGTTTAAACCAGATCTATATGCATGAACATCACTCCCAATCCCATGGTGAGAAGCATTTATTTTTTTAAAGCACCTTTGATATAAAATGTTATCAAAGATGTTTTGAAAATTCAAATGTTCACTAGCTCCCTGTTTGTCATATCTTATTTACTTGTGTGTCAAAGAACTTTTAGAATGTTGAGGTATAATTCTGACAAAAACCTTTCCTCCTGTGGATTCTATATTCTATAACTTCACCCTTCTGTTATTTATTAGAAAACTGGCTCTCATGCTCAATTAATTGTTTGCCTTAATGCTCTGTTACTCCTGGGCTATTTTTGAATGATATTTCTACTCCACGTGGCAACTCATTTCCTTTAACTGCCACCTCTCAAAAGACAATGCTACCAAACTGAGATGGCTCAAAATTCTGACCCCAAATACAGTATTTTCACGTTTTACCCTTTGTTAGCATACATGAAGTTATATAGTCAAAGAAAAACAAAGGGTACCCAGCTGTGTTAGGCAAATCCTAGCTAAGGTGTTCAGGCTTCCTTAGTATAATTGTTAATGGTCCTAGCCAGGGACTGAATGGACAAAGTCAGTCAGCTCCTATTCACCTACATGTAGACATCTGACTGAAAACAAATCAACCAGTTACTCCTTACCACCCTGCCAGTTTCTCAATTGTGTTAACTTTAGAATGAGTATGAAAGAATAATTCATGGATTTAGCTTTCTGATAAGCATAAAAAAGATAATGTTCATGTTACAATTGGAGGAATACTAAAGATGAAACTATACAGTCCTGATACGAGGCAGTTTAGAGGAAAGGAAGTCAGTATGCATTCAGCAGAGGAGTTACAGAATTTAAGAAGTAAAGGAAATATTTGAAAGGGTTCTCTATTATAGAACCTGCAAGAGCTTAATCTGCTTACCTAAAAAGTAGATGCTTTCTAATGGTCAGAGATTGTTGAGGACCTAAGAAGTGGAGTAATTTGAGACTCCAGATAACAGGGACAGATTTTATAAAGCAGGAAAAGGCCAGGTGTGGGGCATGCCTTAATCCCAGTACTCAGGAAGCAGAGTTAGCAGGATCTCTACTAGTGGGAAGACAGCCTGGTCTACATAGAGTGTTCCAGGATAATCAGGTCTGCATCACAGACACCCTACCTCAAAACCCAAAAATAAAGAAATAAAGTAAAAATAAAATAAAAGCGGAAAAACTAAGTGAAGGCCAACGTTATTTAAGCAAATGGATACTTGAATATCTTGTATGAACTAGGTAAAAATCAAAGAGGTGAAGTGTATATTCACTTAACTATCTTTGGAAGACTTAGAAAGAGGGCTGGGAAGATGGTCCTAACAGCTTTCTGGCTAGGTAACCTCCATGTTTCAGGTTTGGTAAGAGACTTGTCTCAAAAAATAAGGTGAAGAGGGACTCAGACAGACACCAGATACAGACCTTTGCTCCCACTAGGCCACCAACATATGTATGATACAAATAAACATAAAATATATGGAAAGAAAAAATGCATTTTATGCACTGAGATGGCCATTTTTTAAATAAAAAAAAATCAATAGGGTTTTTTTCATATCCATTCTATTCTAGCTATAGATTTTAGAAATGTCTGATTTCAGACTTACATCTTTTTTTCTTTAGATTAAAAATCTAAGATTAATGAAAATTTCAACTTATGAATCTATACGTACTTAGAATGTTCACACATTTCAAATTATCTTAGCTATTTTTTTAGTTACTTGCCAGTTACTATCAAAATACTCTTCCCACTTTCCAGAAGTTTTGCAGTTCTCAAATTAGCACAAAGAAACTAAAACATGGAGAGCAAAGTACTGACCATCTTTGACACTAATGTACATTTCTCACAAAGGACATTAAAGTACAGAAAATCTTCACTTGTGGGCAGGGCTTTCTTTGTAAAAATTTCCACTTAAAAATGCCATTTTCAAGCATGTACAACAATCATATCATCACGCATTAACTCCAAAAAAAAAAAAAAACCTATTTGTTTTCTAGTTTCACAAGCCTTGGCCTTTTTTCAAAACCAAATTCACTTCATTTTTAATAAATTCTGGCAGAATGTAATGCTTGAGTGCACAGAAACATTGCTAGGGCTAATTTTTCAGTATAATCAACTATATGACAAGCGTAGTCAACACCTACTGTTACTATACATGAAACAGACACAGCTCAGCCCCAAGAATTTCTCACTTCTCTCATTTTAATAGAAGTTAAGATCTCAGAAATTGTTGCGGAAAAACATGAAAAACCTCATATTTAGAGACTGTTCAGTTATTAAACTGCCAGTACAATTAAAAGCTGAAAAACCATTCACAAAGCAACATAATATTCAGACAATATATCATTCAGATGATTGTGTATATTTGGAGTACATCTGGATCCTTTGATGTTATTAACCCCAAAGAACAGACAGTAAAGCAATCTAAGCCTAATTAGTAGAGTACAGTTCCAACAGTGAGTCAGATTTTACTGAAACTGCATACCAACACTGGACTGAATTTCAACTTTGCCCTGATGACATCAAATAGTATTATAGATCAATTAAGAGTCATGAAACATTTTGGCTGGTAGCCCTCATCATACATAGCCTTTAAAAAAGCAATTTCAGTTCCTATCAAGGTAGGAATCAGCAGTTGTAATTTTTTAGTACAGCTGCAAAACAATAGGACCCATTAATAGCTGAACTTTTGACAGCACTATTCAAGATGATTTATGAGTTTGTATATAATTTGATTATTCTATTAATTCTGCTGATTACTGCTTCAGCTAATAAAGTGAAGGTCACTTCCAAAATAAATCTTCATTACATTTCACAGAAAGTAACTGCCTCCAACTAGTTGTTTTCTTTAATTAAAAACTAATGTAACAAGAAAGAAGACAGGCTTCAGGGTCACTCATCTGTTGTGCTGTGTGGATATAATATACACAAGACAAGTCCAATGCAATACAAAGTATCCCTTCATCTAATACCTTAATTACAAAAGTATTATATTTATTTATACTAATACAAAAATTACAAAACCCAAATGTATTAGTGTTTTAAAATTAAAAACACACAAAAGAATATATGAAAATAGACCTAAACACATATTATAAAATGTAAAGCAGTGTATTCACTTCTAAAAATATCTAAGTGTGTTTGTGCACATGGAAAGGGAACAGCGGGTCACTGCTTTCACCACATCTTTCCTGGAGGTAGAGAGACTGTCTATGCTCCATAAGATAAGTAATGGGCACAGGGCCCTGAGACGTTGGAGGCAGATCAGAGGAAAGACGGTCAGGGCTCATATTAATACATTATTCTTATTTAATCTATTTTTACACACAGAACATTCTGTGTCCTAGATTTAATGCTTCATTTTATTATTTTTTAAAGTTCCCCAGCCCTTCAGCTTGAGGTCTGATCATCAAAGCTGATGAATCATACAACCGCATCAAACCAATAAAGCAAATTAAATGATGCATATTTTCCCACAGAAGTAAAAAGCAATCCTCAAATTCAGGAAATAATATTTCAAAAGACTGAAAGTCAGAGTATAATAAATTATAGAGGTGCAGTGATACCACAAAGAAGTAGGCAGCAAGAGCCTTCATGCAGCCTCAACAGGACTTTTACCACATATTACACTAGTGAGTAACTGCTTTGATGTGCTCTGACACCCGCCCCTGCATATATGAAAACATTCTACAGCCCAGCTCTGTAACTCCTGCTTCTTCCTATTTAGTGAAATGTTGTTCCAGCATACTCTGGCATACCCTCAAACGTACCCTTCCTGTGACAGCCACTACCCACTATCACCTACCTTATGCCCTTCCCAACAAATATCACATGAAAAAGGCATTTTTCTCACAGCACATTCACTCCTATTATTTTATGTCTCTCAATATTCTCTCAAATAATATGTTTTCAACAGTTTATCTTGAACATCTATCAAAACATTGGAGTATTTAGTAAATTAAAATTTTTAGTCTAAACTTGCACATGATAAAGCAAGAAACCATAGGAAACAACTAACTAATCACACTCTTAGTACTAGGTCCTTCTCATGTCCAAAAGTACATATTTTCAAGACAGAAAAGAAAGGAAATGCAGTACACACTTAAGTGAAGACCAGTCCTCCCCTAAAATGGAAGAAAAATAGTCCTCTTCTACTGAAGGTGCAGCTTGGGAAAGGATGGGGACTTAGTGGTGAGTCAGAAAGTGAACCTACCTAACCAGATTTAGGGATGCAGTCTGTGGCCAGGGAAAATACAGGAAGAGAGAGACTGGAGGAAGCAGAGAGGGAGGAAATATAATCACACTTTTGTCCTAGGAAATTTTTGTGCTGGTTTTCTCTCAATGTGACACCAGCTACATTTATCTAGTAAGAGGTGTAGTCTCAATGGAAAAAACACCTCCTTCAGATTGAATGCAAGTCTGTGGGAAGGCCCAGCCTGAGCACGTGATCCTGGTTTGCATAATGAAGCAAGCCCAATAAGCTGATTATGCCATGGAAAGCAAGGGCAAGAAGTGTCCCTCAATGGCCTCAGTCTCTGCTCCAATTCCTGACTCTGAGTTCCCGTTTAAAGTTCCTGTCCTGACTCCCTTCAATGATGAACTGAGACATGGGAATGTTAGCCAAACAAACCCATTCATCCTCAAGTTGCTATTAGTATGATGTTTTATTGCAACACTAGAAAGCAAACTAGAATAATTTCCAAGCTATATAAATGGATACAAGTTAATCTTTGGGTAATGTTTTCCCTAAAGAGACATTCAAATTCTTACCCAGTTATTTGGGGCCCTATTTAGGCATTCTAAGAAGGAAATGCACTACACATTTAAGTGAAGATCAGCCGTCCTCTATAATAGAAGGAAAATGGTCCTTTTCCACTGAATGTGCAGCTTTGGAAATGATGGAGATGTAATGGTAAGGCAGAAAGTGAACCCACCTAATCAGCCAACCAGATCACCAGAATGAACCATGGTGATCAAATGTCGTAGCTAGATGGCCTGACACCCAATTTATCAAGTTATTGGTGGAACTACCAGTTTCTTCCAACATCTAAAATCTTTAGATTTTTTTTACTGAAGGAAGGAAACACATATCAGTTGTTAACAAGACAATTTTTACCTACAAGATCAATGATAACTTACCACCTCTACCTGACTAAAGGGTTAAGAACTTCATACTAAGATTAGTAATACCTTGAAGCTCCAAAAGGCAGAGAGCCTGGTGTTTACTGAAGTGGCACGGCAGAGCCTCTAGCTTTTCTTCTCTGTGTTAAAACTGATAAACTCTCTTGGGTACATGTTTGGGAATGAGTCATGGGAATGTGTATTAGAATAGAGGGGTTGAGAGCTACGCATTAGTTAACCCCCATCAGTTCTCATCAAAGCAAGAGGGAATGGTGCCAGAAAGAACTTCACAGCTACTCAAGCACCTTGCATTGGCTTTTGTTCTTGGCTATCTTGTTACCCTGATTTCTGATAGATACATAAGATATACAAACTTAGGTTTGTATCAATATATTATAGTACTTTGATAAGTGTCAGAGAGTGGGTGTTTCTTAGAATCTCAAACATAAGCTGTTGAGACTGGTGGATTATTATCTTTTTATCTTAACATCTAAGGGAACTTTGAAATCTTTGCAAAGGCAATGGTCAGAATGATTTTCTTAGCACACTTTTGAGTGTGATTAAGAGCATGTGCATGAGGGAGGCACAACTGAAAAGCGTAAGTACCTGCTTTACTTCTACTGCCTCTGAACATCACCAGAGTTCAGTGAATTTACTCAAGCAAAAAAGAAAACCACAGTTCCAAATGTGCATGTCCTAGGAAAAATTCTTTCAAATAAAGTAACTATTTCAGAAATAAAACAAGATCTCTATAAATTGTGGTGTTGACTTCTACTATAAAATAAAAACTATATCAGAGATAGGTGATGCGCTATCTTTTATATTAAAATATAAGAGTAGAAGAACAAGAGCTGGCCATACTTGATTAATCTGTATTCTATAGGCCTTCCCTTAGTTTGCTGGTTTCAAGCACCGGCATAATTATGTCCAAAATTACAGTAAATAATACTTACTGCTCCACTGGGGTTCCTGCCTTGTTATAGGAGGTGGCCTCTTCAGGTTCCACATCTCCAACTTAATGAGTCACAGCTAAGGTTACCTCCCTTATCCCAGGTCTCTATCTCCTCCTGAAGATACTCCCCATCTCCTCAACCCCATCAGTTGCAGATTTCTACTCATTTTCATGACCATCTAGCCATTTCTCCTATCCTTCTCCACACATTATATCGAAAACCCCATTCTCCTCACCATCCCCCTTTCTCCCAGTTCCTTCCCTACTTCTGTCTCCTATGACCATTTTATTTCCCCTTCTAAGAAAGATTCAAGCATCCTCACTTGGCCTTCCTTCTTGTTTAGCTTCTTTAGGTCTGTGGAGTGTAACACGGTACCTGCCTTTTATGGCTAACATTTACTTATAATAAGTACATACCATGCATGTCCTTTTGGGACTGGTTTGCCTCACTTAGGATGATATTCTCAAGTTCTATCTTTTTGCCTGCAAAATTCTTGATGTCTTTGTTTTCAATAGCTGAATAGTAAGTATTCCATTGTGTAGATGTACCACAGTGGGGCGATAGAGACACCAAGTCACCCACAAAACTTTCAACCCAAAATGTATCCTGTTTACAAGAAATACAGGCATAGAGAATGGAGTAGAGACTGGAAATGGCTAACCAACAACCTGCCCTACTTGACCCATCCACTGACAGCACCAATCTGACACTATTAATGATGCTCTATTGTTTACAGACAGGAGCATGTTGACACTCTGAGAGGGCTCCACCCAGCTGACTCAGAGGATGCGATAACCACCATTAAACAGTGGATAGAGTTCAGGGCTCTTATGGAGGGAAAGGATCTCGTGAGCCCCAAGGAGACCAGCAGTCAACTAACGGACCCTTGGAGCTCTCAGAGTCAGAATCACCAACCAAAGAACATATAAGGGCTGGACCTAGTCCTCCCCACACATATGCTGTGAATATGGAGCTTGGTCTTCATGAGGGTTCCGAACAACTGAACAGGGCTATCCTAAAAGCTGTTGCCTATAGGTAAGATATGTTCTTCTAGCTCAGCTGCCCTGTTTGCCATCATTGAGAAAGGAAGCAATAAGCCTCAAAGAAATTAGGTGTGTATGTGCACACTCAGGGGGATTCCCCACCCATTCAGAGAAGAGAAGGGGGTATGGGGAAGGATTTTGTGTGTGGGGTGACCAGGAGGAGGACAGATAATGGGATATAAAGTGAATAAGTAAAAATAATTAAATAAAAAACCCCAATAAAACATAAAATAATAATAATACTTTACCTCTGCTTTTGGCATGCAAAAAAGGCAATATTTATTTTCACCTACATTTACTGTAAAGGAAGTACATGGTGATACATATACAACTAGAATATGGGGAAGAATAAAGTCCAACTTCACAAATGGTAACAAGCTAAGAGTTCATTCCAATGAGAGGGAAAAGTATAACTAGAAGGAGATATGAGACAGCAGCAGCTCCAACCTAGGTACTCAGAGCGACTGCAGTATGACTATTAAATATTCACTATGAAATATCAGGAAGGACAGAAACACTTCAGTCAGAATGGTGGCCCTCAAGATATTAGGCACCTTAGACCTAATTAAAAAAAATCAAAATTCACACATTATCACCACAACATAATTTGGAGATTATTTGTATTAAAAGTAGTCTGCATAGTGTTGATTTATGTGTCAGGTACATTCTAAGAATTTTGGACATATCTGTTTTCTTAATCCTTAAAAAAAAAAAACCTCTAGAAGCACATAATTTATAACATAAGGTTAGAAACAAAGCTAATCATTCACTAAAAAACAAGGTTATCCTAGTGAACTAGACTGTTGGGGAGGCGGCAATGGGGGGAGGTGGGAGAGAACACCTATAAAGGGGAGGGGAGGGCGGGGGATGTTTGCCGGAAACTGGAGAAAGAATAACACTAAATGTATAAGAAATACTCCGAAGTTAATAAAAAAAAAAAAAAAGGTTATTTTAGAGATAATTTCCTGTACACACACCTTAAGAACATTGGTATATGCATAAAAGACCAATATTACTGTAGGTTAAAGAAAAGAATATTTTAAAATTCTATAAATTTATTTTAAAATGGTGACACCGTTGTTTAAAACAACAAAAACACCCTAAAAATGGAAATGCAAAATGCTTGAAAGGTACAGGTGTTTACAGACATTTGTGCATCAGTACAGTAAATCTAATTTCCAGGAAGTCACGGAAGAACAGTTAAGTGCACATTATCAAATCCTAGTTAACAACTTCCATGTGGTTTGTGTTACCACACAGAACATAACTCAAGATGACAGGAATCACTTAGAAGTAATTCAAAGTAGTCTGATTTCTTAATAGGTTAAGATAGTAGAAAGTTATATGCCTTCCTATTCCTGTCTTTTGTTTGTTTAGCAAACTGTTTAGAGTATAAAGTGATATTATTTAAATGGTTATGAACAAACAGTTAATTGTAAAATTTAAATCAGACGAATTTAGTGAGATAAAAGTATTTTGGGATTTTGTGTATGTGCAGAACTACTTACACTTGCATACATGTAGAGGCCAGAGGTCACTTGAGGGTGCTGTTCCTCATTTCTTGACGTAGCGTCTCCCACTAAGACTTGCTGGCTACACTGACCTGCCAATGAACTCTGGTGATCCACCTCTCTCAGCCCCTCCCCACTAAGGTTACAGGTACAAGAGACTATGTTCATATTTTTAGAGGGATACTGGGGATCTGAACTTGGGTCTTCACACTTGCTGGCAGGCAGTTTCACTAATAAACTATCTCTCAACCCTACAAATAGCTTTTACATGTGGGTTCTGGGAACCAAACTCAGAGCCCAACATTTGCATGGAAGCCACTCTACTAACTGAGGTATCTTCCAAGTCAAGAACAAGGTTTTACTCTTTCTTCATTATCATTCAATTTGTGGGAAGGAAGATAGCTTACAGAAATAAGGATGGGCTAGAAACTACATTACTATCTCAGTCTCATGCTAGGTGTCTTATATGTATCTAGTGAATAAATGGAAAATAGTTTTTTACTGCAGTATTTGTTTTTATAATTTCTTTTTTTTTTTAATTAACCGTTCAATTCGTTTACATCTCAAATGGTATCTCACTTCCCGGCCACCCCTCCACCAAGCCCCCATCCCACATCCTCCCTGCCCCCTCCCCTTTGCCTGTATGAGGGTGCTCACCCACCCACCCTCTACTGCCCTACCACCCCAGCCTCCACCTATGCTGCCGCATAATTCAATTAAAAATTTAATTGGCTAAGCCCATACTATGTATCCATTCTGTAATAGTTTTCTCAAAATAGCTTCAGGAGATCCCTGAAACTGAGCAGATTCTTTGGGACCCTCTCAGCCAAAGAAAACAATAAAAGCTGACAGTCTCTCTCAAAGAAGAAAAGCTACAAAGAAGACTTTCAGAAAAGCCAAGCTGCAAAACTCTCAAATGAGAAACTCTGTAAGATTCAAATCAGAACAGCTGTCTGGGAGTTTAGAGCAGAACAGCTGCTGAGAGGTCTAGAGCCGAGTTGGAAGGGATACTTTCCAAGCTGCTGTGCTGCCTGCAGGCCGTGCAGTGTACTCCAGGTTGCCAGCTTTTATGAGCTGTTGCCCATGCTGTGGGTAAAGGGGTCTTGGTTATTTTAACTCATATCTGCTCCTATAAGTAACCCGGTAACCATATTCCTGTGACCTCAGTGAAACTCACTGGTTCACCAAGTCGGACTTCGGTGGTATCTGTGCTTTGGTCTGTTGTGGAATCCCTATCTGGGGTGAGTAGACATGTGTGTTGTGTCTCCATAAGAAGTTGTGTCTCACAACATTACCAACCAGAGTTCTAACTGTAATGATATATGAGCAAAGCATAAAAATTCAACTCTAATAAAAACTGATAGGGCATCCATTTTGTGATAGGAGCTACAGAGAGATAAAGATGACTGAGTTTTAACATACCAAGCATAGCTATCAATAGATTCAAATTATTGGGTTATTACATTATTGATTTTTAGTGCCAGATCCAGGTATATTACCTGAAAAAAGTCTACAATATCTAAATTCATTGCACAGTAGTCACCAAAACATTACCAGGACTGTAAATTTATAGAACTCTGATATAACAAATTCTTCATTCACTTTAGATAATAGAGATATGTTCTTTTCTGTCATTACATTTGAGTCTTAATATATCCAAGGGTAAGAGTTGGAGAGATGGTTCATTCATTAAGAACACTTGCTGTCCTTCTTAAAGACCAGGGTTAAATTCACAGCACCCACATGGCAGTTTACAATTCTCTGTAACTCCAGTTCCAAGAAATCCAATGCCCTCTCCATGGACACCAAAAAACCCACATAGCACAGGTATTCATGCAGGCAGAACAACCATACACATAAGTGGTTTTATTTGTAGGTAAGTTTAGATTACCTTTACCTTTTCCATAATATAAGTGAGACTATTGCAGTATTTTGAATTTAAAGGAAATGTTCAGCAATAACCAATTACAAATAATTTGAAAGACAGTCAGAGCTAAAGTTGGAGACTGTTTTTAGTTTCTTGTTTTACTGGTGTTTTGTTTCATGTTAAATAACAACCTTTAATTTACATTCTAGGGAAATATACATTTTACATACTAGGGAAATATAGGTATTCCAAAGAGATGGTAAAATGTAGCTTTGGATATTTTTTAAAGATTTATACATTAATACTGTGTTACCTTCCAGTTCAATCAAACTAAAATTTCAGTTTCAAACACTTCTTTACTATTTCTCAGAAAGGAGGCAATTATATTTGATCCTAATGTATAATCCTGGAAGTATTTTAAGATCTGGAATATTAAACCTATCCAATAAGAGGAGAAAATGAGCTTGGGTAGGTTTTCATACCTACTATCAGAATAACCTATTACCTGAATCAGAATTGAAGTGGGCTATTTCTAACAATAGAAGCTTACTGTATTACATAGTTAGCCAATGAAGCGCCAATAAACTCCTAAGAGTTACAATGGAATCCCCCCACAATACACTTAAATATTAGCAAGAGGTTATTCACATTAATTCTTTCCCTGTCAAAATCTGAGGAGTAATATAGGCAAGAATACAAAGCATTCCATTGCGTTATTAACGGCAATGCTCACTGATCTGTGAATAACCTGGAAAAAGAATGAAGATTATTGAGTTACTTTACCAATCTATCCATCCATCACCACAGAACAGGTTTCAGAATGATGGATTATCTCACCACCCTGCAGTTGATCCCACACAACATTGTCTCCTCAAGGGAGAAACACACAAACAATCATAACCATGCTTACCCTACATCACTCCTATGACAATTTAAACTAGTAGGTAGGAAGAAAACTGTTCTTAAAATAATATACAACTGATTCCGAAAATTAGGTATATTGCTGCATTTATTTTATCTTCCAGAATTCTAGAGTCTATATTAATTCTTGAATTATAGTTCCTTCACTTTCCAGAAAGTTTTTTTTAAATAATCTATTCCACATTGCTCTTGTGATTTAATGAGAATGATCCTCACTTGAGTGCATCTCAGTAATTTTTATCATTTGCACAGGGAGCAGACTGGCAATCATAAAGATTTTTAAGGTACTCAGATTTTGGAAATAAATAGTTACATATACTATTCAGATAAAATTAGGCATGCAATTTCATGGTATATCAAATTTGTGAAATTTAAGCAAATGATGACAAACTGGATTTAAAGTTACATACGGCAAGGGTTTGCCAAATTCTTTGCTCTATTGAGGCTTTTGCTAATTTTTATTTTAAACCAAGATTTGCTTTTTAAATAATGGCTTTAAGTCTGTGGTATCCTGAAAGTCAAATACAAAAGAGTAAGAAAATTATAATCATATATATTCTTTTAGAGTCATAGACTAAGCAGATAGAAAAGAAAATATACCAAAATATCCAATGTGATAATGATAATGAATAGGTTAGAGAAGCCAGGCATCGTAGTCCATGATTCTAATCCTAGCACTTGAAGAGATTCTGGCAGAAGTAGCCATAAGAGTTTGAGGTCAGCTTTGGCTACATAGTAAATTTAAAACAAGTCTGGTCTACACAGCAAAACCCATGTTATAAAAAAACAAAAGAAATGTGATTCTATTATTTCCTTTCTTATTTATTTTTTGTGGTGATGGTAATGGAACCCAAAATTGTGAATAAAAAATACCATGCAGCTATAACCAGAGGGTTCTAATTCTAATGGGTTTGTTCTCGGTTTTTAAAAATTTTGCCCTCAAAATTATATTTCTTACATATTATGTTTCTTACATAGTAAAGACCATGTTCAGATTTGTAAGTTGGTGCAACACAGGAAAATTATCAAATTATGGTGTGTATATTCATAGATTTTCACCATTTAAAATTTAAAGTATGTAGACACACGAAGCTAGAGTAGGTGAGAGCATACATAATCAACTTAGTCTATAGTAAAAATGTAATTCAAAGATGGAGAATGGGACTTGTACGTCTTTATGAAGTTAAAGGTTTGTGTTCCTTTTGTACCCTCGGGATTTTTACTTTCCCCCTAAATATGAAGATCTTGTGTTGCCCAATAATCCACTTTTTAATATGTATTTAGAACCTCCTACATATAAAAAATACTAAATGTCCTTCTTAAATTGTTCTATTGATTTACATGCTAACTTATGTTAGACTACTCTATTCCTTAAAGAAACTTTACTGTAAAGTTCCAAACTGCAGAATCGAAACAGTACAACAGTACAAAATGATGTACTGGACTGAAACTTTTAGTCATTCTTTCAGCATGTAATTAGTGCAGGGGTCCTTAGTCAGAGTGCTCATTTTGTTGTGTTATTGTGTTACTCAAAAGATATAATACAGTCTAAATTGGATGGATATGCCTAAATAGAACATCCAAAAATGTCTTGAGGCTTTTTTAAAAACTGGATTTTGTCTGCTACAAACCAGTAGAGAAAAGCAGTAGTGGTATTTAATGGGTAAATGGAAAAGGATCATACTGACATTAATATATATAATTGTGAACCTGCAAAACTGTCCTATAAAAGACTTTGTCTTTACATTTATATACCACAGGAAATTAAACAGGGTCAGACAAGTGATGGGTATTACTTCCAAATCTACCTCATATCTGCTCTAGTATCATTCTATAAAAGCAGCAGCAATGGTCATTAATAATCATAATAACAATAACAACAATAGGAACAACAGTTAATATGAATATACAATACTATAAGAATTTCGCAGATATTAACCACTGTAATACAATCCGTGAGGTAGATATCATTAATATTCTCACAGATATGGAAAAGAGCAAATTACTAGGTATACCAAACAAATATCAGGGCCATCATTTGATCTCATGAGTCCCTGTCACCCAATTCACTATAATTACTTCTTGCTCACATGACCAGGACATTAAGTAGCCATTTGTATCCAACTGGCAAAGCATATTCCAATTACTCCTCCAGTAGTAACACATTCCAAGTTTTCTGTGGCCTGACCCACATCATATATCTTAATAAATCCTGGAAGCACTTGTATCATTCACTCCTTGAGACCTTTTCATTTCATGATCTCTTAACGAATATTAAATAATGAAAATTCATATCAGTGGCTTAATTCTTTTAAGTCATAGCTCCTTTGAAAATCTGATGAAACTATGGACTCCTTTTATAAGAAAACACATGTATAATACTTCATCTATACAAATTCCAAGGATTAATGTACTGTAGATTAAAAAGTTCTGATATAGCTCCTTTTCAGAAAAAGTTATTGTAACTATTGTCTAGTCAATGACCCACAAAGAATGCATTAGAAAATCTGTATTCTAGCCCTATATTCTTTCACTTGAATTCTCCTCATTTGTAAAATCAGACAACCAATCAAAACAATTTCTATGAACAGTTCTCCCAGGTCTATTTTTCCAGAATTATAGTTTGATTTTGTTGGATGAAAAGAGATTAAGGGGATTCTGGTTAGAAGGAAAAAAAAAATCTAAGGCTTATTTGTCACTGGCAATAACAATGAGGCAGACATTGAAAACCCTTATTTCATCCTTTCTGATTTCTTACACAATTGCAATATATGTTCAGTTTCTCAAAAATTTAATCTCTGGTCATTTAAGACTTTCCCCTGATTTTCAGATAGAGTCATTCAAATTAACAAGTAGCTCTTATGATTCTAAAAATTACCTAGAAGAAAAAAGAAGTCCTGGCTATTAGAGAATGGCATGAGTAGATTACATTGACCCAAAAAGTGTTTCAAACCATGATTTGTCCAAAAGAACTACAAAACATTAAGAAAAATGTATTGATCTACTGAGTAAAGAAGGCTTTAAAAGATAAAAAAAAAAAAAGAGAGAGAGACAGCAACAGCAAATATCTCACAGTCTATTAAAACACCAAACCAAGAGTTACCATCCAATCACAGCAGCATCTGTGTGCCCCATTTGGGGGTGAGTTCTGACATTACTAACTGAATGCATTCAATAGAAAAGCCCCTTTCCCTTCTGTCCCACCAATAATCTCAAGTGAGGTTGTTAAATAGTCACATATACATTCACATGATTTTTACATTTGAGTCTCATGCTCTGTTTTAAAAATCATTAATTCAGAGATCAGCTTCAGGTCTACAATTTTCCTGTAACAACAGGTGACATATTATATTAAAATTATTTGATTTTTCACATATAACAACATGCAGGGAAATGCTGAGTCTGAACAGTCAGAAAAAAGGCTTGCTGGTGATAATTTATACAAGTGTGTACACACACACATACACATGTATACATTTATGCATAGGTGCTAAAACTGACACATTCCTGTTGCTCATCTTTAAATAGTTTTTCACATCAGAAAGAGTAAATTACTGGATAAACTAACAGCTAATTATCCTCTTATTTCCATTTTCCCCTCAAACAAAACTCTCTGGGTAAGTTATGAAAACTGAAAACTGCTGATGCTGGTGAGAGGGCTAAACAGGTAAATCACTTGCTGCCAAGCATGATACAACAGGAATTTGATTCCTAAAACCTCATGGTGGAAAGAATAGATCCCTCTGTTTTTTTTCTTTGACACGGACCTGCATGCAGTGGGACTTGAATGACACATACACGTATACATAAAATGAATTAAGGAATGAATAAATGCAAGTTTTAAAAAAATCAAAATTTGTTTCTATTCTGCTGCTCTATTTCCCAGATTATGGATGACAAGACAGAGTTTATAAAATCCATTCTGAACTAAAAAGTAGTTCCAAAACTTAGTATATTACCAACTATACAGATGGCAATAATAAATTCCTAAAGGTAGAAGGAGAAAAAGAACTTCTGTTGAGAAAATAACCTGTTTAAAAATCTACATACTACACACACACATTCTGTCCATTGTGTCAGAAAAAAACATTAAGTAATTCATAGTAAGAAAAACTGTAAGGTTTGCAAGAATAGAAAAATACATAGGTTTCAATGACTTTCTTTCCAATATGGTCCAAATTATATGCTCTGACATATTAATGCCTACTAGGTAGCACAATAAATAAGCTTCATTTTTGTTGCTAAAAAAAATCTACCTATTTAAAATGATAAAAGCCTCAAATGGCATTTATTCATGGGAGTTATCTCTAGTAGTTAAAATGTTATACTGCTTACACAGAATTCATTTAGGATGCAAGGATATGACTTACAAATGTCTTTGAATCCTTCCCATAAATATGCATGCACACCATTTAGAACAGTAGCCTTGATGAGAACACGTTGTAACTGCTGTGAGAAATGCTTAAGGGGCTTATATTAAAACAGAATACAGAAGGGTGGCTAGAAATCACAGAACAGGTGACACCTTATTCCGATAACCTGGTGATAAAAAGCGTAGGCTATGATGTATAGATAGTGGTAGTGTTAGTAGTTTAGGATATAAACAGATCAATAGTTACATGAAATTATAGTGCATTATGTAGTAAATCCATTAAAAACGTAGAAAATAGTATCCCCAAGCCAAGTTAATACATTTTTACTGTAATTCATACAGTCCCTTGTATATAAAATAAATTAAGAAGTCAGTTGTGATAATTACCAAAGGACTACTTAGAACTTTGATATAATACTCCAAGCATTACAGGGCAAGGGTTGTTTGTTGTTTCAAGTAAACATACATTTCACTGTATCATTCCTGGGGAGACTAATTCAAGTTAGAGAAGATCAAGTATAATTTACAAAAAAAACTTGGAATTTGAACAACAGGCAAAAAAATGAATAGAAGAATAAAAAAAAAAAAAAAAAAGAAAGAAAGTTCGGACAACATTTTAGCCTTAAGCAATCAGATAATAAAAGGAGGTCAAAGGGATACAAATTGGAAAGGAAGAAGTCAAAATATCACTATTTGCAGATGAGATGATAATATACTTAAGTGACATCAAAAGTTCCACCAGAGAACTACTAAGCCTGACAAACAACTTTAGCAGAGCGGATCGATATGAAATTATCTCAAACAAATCAGTAGCCTTCCTCTACTCAAAGGATAAACAGGCTGAGAAGGATATTAGAGAAATGACACCATTCAGAACAGTCCCAAATAATATAAAATACCCCGGTGTGACTCTAACCAAGCAAGTGAAAGATCTCTATGACAAGAACTTCAAGTCCCTGAAGAAAGAAATTGAAGAAGATCTCAGAAGATGGAGAGATCTTCCATGCTCATGGATTGGCATGATTAATATAGTAAAAAAATAAAAAATAAAAAAATAGCCATTTTGCCCAAAGCAATCTACAGATTCAATGCAATCTCCATCAAAATTTGAACTCAATTCTTCATAGAGTTAGAAAGAGCAATTTTCAAATTCATTTGGAATAACAAAAAACCCAGAAGGGCAGAAACTTTCCTCAACAATGAAAGAACTTCTAGGGGAATCGCCATCCCTGACCTCAAGCAGTATTACAGAGCAATAGTGATAAAAACTGTATGGTATTGGTACAGAGACAGACAGATAGACCAGTGGAATAGAATTGAAGACCCAGAAATGAACCCACACACCTATGGTCACTTGATTTTTGACAAAGGAGCCAAAACAATCCAATGGAAAAAAGACAGCATTTTCAGCAAATGGTGCTGGTTCAACTGGAGGTCAGCATGTAGAAGAATGCAGATCGATCCAATCTTATTGTCCTGTACTTAAGTCTAAGTGGATCAAGAACCTCCCTATCAAACCAGATACACTCAAACTAATAGAAAAAGTGGTTAAGAGCTTCAGACACATGGGCACTGGGGAAAATTTCCTGAACAGAGAACACTGGTGGCTTATGGTCTAAGATCAAGAATCAACCAATGAGACCTCACAAAACTGCAAAGCTTCTGTAAGGCAAAGGAGACTGTCATTAGTACAAAACAGCAACCTACAGGTTGGGAAAAGATCTTTACCAATCCTACGTCTGATAGAGGCCTAATATCCAAAATATACAAAGTACTCAAGAAGTCAGACTCCAGTGAGCCAAGAAATAAGCAGCAATAAGCAGTTGGACAAAAAAATAATGTGTTCAAAAGTTTTGTGCCAGTACCACAGTGGAGCTATATACTGAGTTCTATACCTAAGAGAAGGTCCTGGAAAGGAAATAGTAACACCTCAATTGTGTAGTGCCTTGGCCAAACCAAGTAATTGCAGCAATATAAAGTATCTGAAGTTCTGAGTGCTCGGATCAAAGGAAGCCCTGCGAAAGGAAATAAGACACTAAAATGAATCTGCAGAACTAACACATGGCACTAATCAACCATGTGGAGAGTTACATATTAGACAAACAGAATAAAAATGCAAAATACCTTCTTTCAGCCTCTGGGGATTCTGTAAACGTGGCATGCACACGCGTCCACACACACACACACACACACACACACACACACACATGCGAGCACTCATAACTTAAAAAGGCAATAAATTTTTATAAGAAATATTTAATATAGTAAAAATGTAGGACACCAAATACACTGTTAAAAAACACTTCAAAGACATACAACTTACACAGAAATCACAAAATAGGTTGACTTCAAAATATCAAGAGCAAAAATGAGTTATAAATAACTGAATTCACATTAAAAATATTGATAGGAACTGACGACCTAGGATTGTCTCCATAATTGAATTCCACTTAATCAAAGCATAAAAGAAAGCCAATGGCTATGGTTCTTCTCAGATCCAGCCAGTCTAGGAGGGAAAAGTGTAAAGGAGGAAGGAGAGGGGCAGGCTGCAGCTAACCAGGCTCCTGCTAGCTCAGCAAAAGCACTCATCACAGGCATGAGCGTGCTAAGAGAGCCCCAAGCACACTCCACAACACTGCAAGGTAAAAGGCACAGAAAGATGAGGCAGCCAAACACATACTCGAAACTTGGCATGAATATTCAACCAGACACAAGTAGATTTTGAAGAAAAAAATTATAGAAAGCAAAAAAATCCAGATAATTAAAATATTAATCTTCTTAGAAAATACTGACAAATTTCTGTGGTTTTAATAATGTCAGAATGAAAATAAAGTATTTTTTTATAAAATTACATGGAAAATTGATAAAACTAATAGTATAATGGAGATTTTCAAACATATCTGCCAATATAAGTAGATCAACAGGAATAAATTACAATAAAGTTTAAAAACTATAATTTCAGGTTAATTTATTAGACTCTAAAAATTCTTAAAGGACTCTATACCTTTTACCTGCATAAATTTTTTGAGCAGATATAGAGAAATAAAAACATGATATACTAGGTCCTAAAAGCTTAAAGCATCAAAACTCCCAAAATATTTTTATCCTCATAATGCAATTTAATACTAAAAGAATTGTCCCAATTAGTCTGGAGTCCCTCATAATAACTGATTATTCAATAAAGAAACCTTAATAGAAATAAAAACTTAGAATTTCTAATAAAAGTAATATATAACAACTAGTAAGATACAAAATAACTCATAGATATAAAATACCTAAAAATATTTTTTAATTTAACTGTTTTAGTAAATAAAAGATAAACTGAGCATAGTTTGCCTATGTAATCTGAGTATTTCACAGGCTGAAGCGGGAGAATGCTGAGTTTGAGGCCAGCCTGAGGTACATAATGAGATGTTTTTCATACACAGGCAGAGACTAATAGAGTTGACTTTTCAATACATAAAACTTACACATAATATTATATCATTTTCTATGATAAAATAATCATAATTGTACATTATTGACTTTTAAAAACTGCAGTATTATGAGAAGTTACTATTATTGAAAAATTTAGATACTCAAGACACAGTAACTATACATGGTACCATTCACAATGGAGAGAAATATAAACAATACAAAGGTAAATGTAGTCCACATTGTGTCACTGAATTTCACAGCTATCTCATATGTTACATTCAGTAAGTTCAAGTATTATACATGTCCCTTTAAAATTCTGAGTGGTATCAATCGTCATGAGAGAAGTTTCTCTCTCCAAGAAATTCAGTCTCAGTAAAAGTGATCTTTTCTTACATAACTTTTTTTTGTCACAAACTATACTTGCAAAATATGCAGAAATCAAAAATGTTCTGTGGTAAGGTTTCAAATTGAAGTCATAAACAGGCTACCAGAATTCAATCAAAATCTGATTTTGAAGATGGATCAGTACATCTAACTTTTCCATCATTGAAGTTTCAAGTTTCAGCCTTATAACTGGGAAAAGCAAGGAAGAATACAAAAGAGTTAAATTGTCTCACAAAAGCAAAATCAAAAGACAGTATAGAGCAGAAATGAATAAGCTTTACAAAGGTTTAACAGAGACAACTCAAACACCAAACTGAACTTAGAAAGCTGATTCAGTTAAAGGTCACAAGGAAGTCAACATCGAAACTTTGACTTAAACAGCAGCATTTTATCCCCAAATTCCATATTCTACACTACCTGTCAAAAGACTAAGCAGAAAAGCTTCCTGAATTTTAATGATCTTTTTGTAGTAGAAAATTGCAAACAAAACACTTAAAATTTTAACTATGATCAATAATCAGAATACACTTAAAAAGTATATAAATCAACAAGAAAAGGGCAACACACTGGGTATGATGCCTTTAGTCGTAGTGCTTGGGAAGCAGAAGCAGGATGATCTTGGGGAGTTCAAGGCCAACCTGGCTACAAAGTGAGTTCCAGGACAGTGAGGGCTGTTACACAGAGAAACTCTGTCTCAAAAAAAAAAAAAAAAAAAAAAATCAGGCTCAGAGGGTTAGGACTTGATCTGGTGCCCTCCTCTGTGTGCAGTCATACAAGCAAGTGTAAGTCTGTATACATAACAAATTAATAAATCTTTAAAGGGGAAAAACAAAAACAAACAAACCAATGAATGAATTAATGGAACAAAAGAATGAAAAGAAAAAAGAAAAGAATGAGGCAATAATAAAGAAGACAAATGGCCAAAAGATAAACAAATATTCCTCAGAATAGAAACCATAAATAGCAATAAACATATGAGGCTCAACCTCACAGGAAATTAGGGCAACTCAAAATCAAGAGAGGAGTGCATTGAAATTTTGTGACTAAAGACTAGCAAAATTGTTTAAATGTTAAAAAATTTATAAAGCTAACAAATTTCTACACACTGTTCCTAAAGTATATATAATACAATTATCAAAATGAGTAATATTATGCTTGTAAAATGTAAAACACATATTCTATGGTTAAAAAAATAATAATTCATTCAAGGCTGGAGAGATGACTCACTGGTTAAGAGCACTGGCTACTATTGCAGAGGACCCATGTTTGATTCTCAGCTACCACATGACAGCTCCCAACCATCTGTAACTCCAGTTCCAGTGAATCCTACACCCTTGTATGGCTTCCAAGGACATCTGGAGCACATATGATACACATATATACACACAGGCAAAACACTCATACACGAAATTAGAAAAATTCATTCTTAGAAAATCCTTGTATCTATTTGAGAGAGAGAGAGAGAGAGAGAGAGAGAGAGAGAGAGAGAGAGAGAGAGAAAGAGAGAGGCCGAGAGCAGAGCGGTGTAAAGATCCACGGGTATGCTGCTCTCATTACATTTTACATTATTTCCTTGCAACTGGATATAGTGGTTTGAATGAAAATAATTCCTGTAAGCTCAAAAGTTGTGTTGGCCTTGTTTGGAGAGGTTTAGCAGGTGTAGCCTTGCCGGGGAAGGTATTACTGCAAGTGAACTTTGAGGGTTCAGTCTCAGCACACAAGTTCACTCTGCCTCCTGGTTACAAATCAAGATGGAAAATGAGATTCTTGTCCATGCCACCATAATTGTCGCTTGCTGCTATGGCCCTGCACTATGACTGGGCTCCTATCTCTGGAAATGTAAGCCCACATAAACCTTTCCTTCCACAAGTTGTCTTAGTTATCCTGTTTTATCATTGCAGTAGAAAAATTAAAACAGGGTTTCTCATTCAACCTGGAGATAGGTTTGTGGTAGCAAGCCACAAAGATCCGCTATTCTCAGACTTCTTCCCCAAAAGAAGGTAGAGGGTTACAGGCGCATACAAAACTATGCTTGACTTTTTATGTGGGTCCTGAGGATATGAACTCAGATCATCTCACATACACATCTCTCTGAGCCCCTAAGGAAAGCCTTGAACACATATAGCAAAAGACAAACTGTGCCAGCTAATCCTATGTCAACTTGACACACAGACTAGAGTTATCTGAAAGGAAGGAACTTCAATTGAGAAAACACCCTTATAAGATTCAGCTGCATGGCATTTTCTTAATTAGTGATTGATAGGTGAAGGTCCAGCCCATGGTGAGTAGTGCTATCCCCTAGCTGGAGGTCATAGGTTCTACAAGAAAGCAGGCTGAGCAAGTCATAGGGAGCAAGCCAGTAAGCAGCACCCTCCTCCGTGGCCTCTACATCAGCTCCTGCCTCCAGGTTCTTGAGTTCCTGTCCAGACTTCCTTTGGTGATGAAAAGCAATGTGGAAGTGAAAGGTGAACAAACCCTTCCCTTCCCACTTTGCTTGGGTAATGGTGTTTCATTACAGCAATAGAAACCCTAACTAAACACATACAAAAAGATGTTAATAGAAAACATCAGCAAAAATGCAAATTTAGCTCATGGTAAATTCACAAGCAACTACGACATAACAATAAAATTTTGTATGTGTGTGTATACTCTCTATATAAATATAGTGTGTCATATGTCATATATAGCACGTATATATTAAGACGTATGTACATGATATTATACACACATATACATATATGTATATATGTATATAAATCTATACTTTATCAGGTTCCAAATCAGGCCAAATTGAATGTACTGTTTATATTGAAATATAAACATTAAACCACTTATAATAAATAAAATGAATTATGTTTGAATATACTAACTCTTCACAATTTATTTTAAGATAGAGCATCAATAACTCAACCTAGCTCCACATACTATGCTTAGCCAAGAGTGGCTTTTAAACTCCTGACCCTCCTAAGTTTACACCCATGTGCTAGGATTACAGGGATGCATTACCCAGCTCACTTTTGTCTAATTTTCATGTTATCCATACAGCTCTTTTGGAAGATATAAATCAAAACATACCTGCAAAAACACTGTGGAAGTTCTCCTTGGCCATATAAAGGAAACAGAAATGGAGTGTTGCCATATCGCCCAAGACACTGAAGAAACTTTTTAGTAGCTTTGAGACCATCTACAGTACAGCTTGTTGTCTCTGATGTCATTGCAATTGAGTGCAGGACAAAATATTGTAGGTTAGGGGTTAATTTTTGAGTTTTTAAATATTCAGAAAATGTAGTTTCCTCATATGCTATGAAAAGAAAGGTGAAAATTTATCAATTACAATCAGATTTAATATCTATTTAAAACCACCCCATATCAATATAGCTAGGCCTGTTAAAGATATCAAACAAGTATTCTTCATTACTACACTTTGGAAATGAACTATTTTTTAGTCTTAAGAACAAAATATGGAATAACCTCCCTATCCTAAATGAATTGATAATATAGTATTTGAATCATTGAACAATGAACTTTTATTTAGTAATTTATTGATGTGAAACTCCAGAGAGATATTAAATAACTCAATGGATTGCTGTGGATGGAAATAACCTCAATTTGTTAGCTTTTAAACTATATAATAACGTCAACATTTACATCTAAAAATATTAAAGATAAAATGGAATGAACTGATAAAAATGCATTAATAAAAATGTCACTTTGTTACATTTTGCATGATACTATTGTTAAAATATACTTCTCAATCAAACCTCAGAGAAAAACTTTAACTAAATAATGAAACTAATATCTCTGTGGCTGCTGGAATCCAACATAGTGACAATCACAGATCAAATAATAAGGGAACACCTATAACAGCCAGAACAGCAAATACAGAGGCGAATGCCAGCAGCAACCACTGAACTGAGAACGGACCCCCGTTGAAGGAATCAGAGAATGAACTGGAAGAGCTTGAAGGGCTTGAGACCCCATATGTACAACAATGCCAAGCAACCAGAGCTTCCAGGACTAAGCACTACCTAAAGACTATACATGGACTGACTTCTGACTCTGACCTTATCATAGGGCAATGAACATCCTAGTAAGAGCACCAGTGGAAGGGGAAGCCCTGGGTCCTGTTAAGATTGAACCCCAGTGAACTAGACTGTCGGGGAGGGCGGCAATGGGGGGGAGGGTGGGGGGGAACACCCATAAGAAGGGGGGGGGGAAGGGGATGTTGTCTGAAAACCGGGAAAGGAATAAATTTAAAATGTACATAAGAAATACTCAAGTTAATAAAAAAATTAATGAATCCTTTCTGTTAGTAAGAGAAAACAAGTAAATGTGCAACTAGTGTGAGGGGCCAATCCTGGGATAGAAGAAGATAGGGCTTTATGGAAATAATCTAAGACAACTAAAATGATAGAAATTAACTAATTGAGAGGCTCTAAGTAGAGGCGCTGGCAAGAACAACCTGGTACTTATTGCCTTATAAGGCTTTAATAGCAAGAATTAGGCTTTCAGAATTCCATCAAAATAAATCATGATGTAATTCTCAATGTAATCAAAAACGTATTTTAGGTTTGCACAATATATCCACCCCAATGTACTTAAAAAATAGATGACATTAAAATAATGAAATCAACTTTGAATAAGCTAAAATAACTGGCCTTAAAATACAGAAAGAGGATTAAACCTTAGCGTCTGTAGATCTGGAGGTTCCCCTTTATATGATATAGCACTTATGTCAATCAAATGAATAGCTCAATCTGCTAAGTAAAAGCAGTCCAGAAAAATGGCATCTACCACGTTATTATTAATTACTATATTATTATTATTACTATGATTTGTAGTAGTACCAACAACAAATTAAAGGAGAAATAAGAAAAAAGGCATGTCATATATTAAGAATCAAGTAATATACTATACATCATGAGCCAAGTTTTACATTCAGTTCCTAGTGCCATACACATGATTAAATAATCAGTTAACAGTATTTAATTTTAAAAATTTAAAAAGGGGAGCTAGCATGACATACTTGCAATGTTGAAAGTATCTGCTCTATAGCTACTAGCTGCATATAGGTACTGAGCACTTGAATTATGTCTAGCATGACTGAGGAACAAACTATTTAGTATTTCATTTGAATGAAATCACATAGTAGCCTGTTGCTATAGCTTACTAGATGTAGCAGATAGAATACATTTTAGACTAGTCAGTTGTTTCCCAAATTGAGGAAGCATATTAAAATTAAAATCACTAATTATCAGAAAATACAAGTTAATGGAAAGCAATACCTCTGTACTCGTCAGGATGTTCTTCATATTCCATACAAAACGTAAGAAATTTCATAAGCATTCGCTTTTCTACCATAGTAAGTTGTTTGCTATTGAAGACATCTGCTCTGGAACATGGAACCTGAAAGGCATTTGAAAGTAAAGGTTTCAAAGAACTTCCTATTGACACAAGTATTCCAGGATTCTGCTTTTTAGTCCTTTCCTCTTTACAAGGTTATCATTTCCATTCCATCCTCACTGCTCCATGTCACCTTTCATCACTTCTAATAGCATCTCTGTTAACTACAGAGATAATTAACTTGAGAGCCCTGTTACTTCATTCTGCCAAGTTGTTCTTCATGCCTTTAAAAGGCCAATAGCACATCACCCCTAATAGCAAACAAATGACAATTCAAATATAGAAGTGCTGACTGAAACTAGCATTTCGTCAACATTAAAAGCAACCTAGGGAATAAATGTTCAAAAATAAAACGGAAATTTTAATGGAGCCAATTTTGTATTTACACTTATAAACCACCATGCAAAGTTGAAATGTACGGCCTTACTAGGAAAATAATAAGCGGTGCTTATCCTTCCAAAATGAGTAATAGTAACTTGGTTCAGATAGTTGAGCAGCACAGTACCTGTTCCACAGTTCCTTCTCGAAATGCAAGAATCCTCGTAATATTTTTAAACTCTGCATATCGACTAACATTTGATTTGATTAGAAGATCAATTAGTAATCCCCGAGAATACAGAAGCTGTAAACAGAAAGTATTTAAGAGGATATTATCAAAGGCAAGACAAACAAAAATAGCAACTACCATGCACATGCACATACACGCATGCACACACACACACACACACACACCCCTGTTAGAATTTAAGTTACATATACATTTAAAAATCTACAAATATTATACAATTCATTAAATGTTCACAATTTATTATCAAATGTCAAACCAAAATTTTTTTTATTCTAATAGGTTTCTTTGAAACTCGTTTTGGCAATGAAACCAGATCTAAACTCCTAACGGTTTTTCTACTCTTGCCTAGACATAGGAACATTTGTGGATTTCATTAAAGAAATGTTAATGTATTTAGTTATGTAGTCTCCTCTCAGCTCTGGTAAGAATGTTACACTGCACAGAGCACATTAACGATTCCCTTCTATATCCTTCTAAAATATCCTTGTTATCTGAAAGATACAATACCCAGGACTTAAATGTCTAAGGTTGATATAAGATTTTGAATTGGAAACAGAGACAGTTGGTTATAAGAAGAGATGAGTAGAGTGGACCACCCCATGCCAACAATACAGACAAACCAAAAATCAAGTAAAATAACCACACATGGATTTGTGATACACTGCCATAACGGAATAAAATTCTAAGCTCTCATAATCTGTTTATATGACATATGACATTCTCAAGAAGTGAACAAATGGGCTGGAGAGATGGCTCAGTGGTTAAGACCACCTGACTGCTCTTCCAGAGGTCCTGAGTTCAATTCCCAGCAACCACATGGTGGCTCACAACCATCTGTAAAGAGATCCGATGCCCTCTTCTGGTGTATCTGAAGACAGCTACAGTGTACTCATATATAATAAATAAATAAATCTTTAAAAAAAAAAGTGAACAATTTTATTATTGATAAATATGTGGAGAACTGATTTAATCTTTCAGCATATCTCAAAACTAATAGCAGAGAGGAAAATAATAAAAATATAAACACTATTATTTAGGATGTTTGAAATTTAACCATATACATTTTGCTATTTCCTAGGATAAATATAATTTATAACTTAGTATACTAAAAATAGAAAAACTATACTATAATAACTAGAGAAAATTAAATAAAATGTTTGACTATAAAAAATATAGCATCCCTTTTTTTTCTTAATTATAAGTTTGAGCACACAAGATGATCTGTATGTCAGTAGAAATTATGTGCAATTTTATAACCTATCAGATTATTTCACTATTGGGTCAACCAGAGTTAACACTTTTCTAGAAACTTTAAACACCCTGATTAAAGAAGTATGCTGTGTTATTTGATTACCTCATTCCTAACACAATATACAACTATGCAACCTACTTTTTATATTTACAAGTCTTAACTGTATAAAATAAAGTGGTATTTTATTTATTTAAAATGTATTCATTTCTGATTTAGTACTCTACCAACAGACAATTTTATAAATATAAATATATTTATACCCAAAATTCTTTCTTATAAAGTCAAATAAACCTTAAAGCAAGTGAGTTTCAGTTATCATTAAAGAGGAAAAACAAACTTTAATTAAAAATATCTTGGGCTTAAGTTTTTAAAGTGTGAAATAAAACATGTACCATATTTAATCATGCCTTTTTTCAATGTTACCCAAGGATCTACCATAGCACTTCCCCATGATGAGTTGGAACACATCTGTAATTACATTAAAGTAGTAAGAAGCTGTTTTAAACATTGTTTTGTCTCTGTGGCTTACTGGCTCCATAGCTGAGGCATATAAGCTTACTTAAATTAGAACAAAAAACCTTCATGTTGATTTTTCTCTAGTATTCTGAACAGTATAATTTGTGAAGGAAAATATTCATATTTTCACATACTAAATTGAAAGAAAATAGGGAACCACACATACCAGATTTCATCAACAAAATGAAAGGCACATGAATCCTTCCCTTTATTTTATCACATCTTTTAAGGCAACGTCTAATTTGATATTTTATTATTGTTCTGAACAAAAATAGCCTTGTTCCTTATGAATCTAATACAATTTTGAAGCTTCCCATGGTCCATCATCAGAAATTATAATGAGCTAATGTTAAGAGTTAGTTATGGAAACACCAGCAAATCAAAAAAATTCTTCTCATCCTCTACCATCAATAAGAAGGTATACTCCAATGTCCTCAAACCTGACCATAAGATTTTCAAAAGTGCATTGGTTTATTCAGAATATCACTTATACAGGTTAAATTTTTAAGGGCTATGGTATGTACATATACATGAAAATGTATTGCAAAGAACATGAAATTTTGAACAATATTGAACACAAGAATTTCTTCTAATGGATGGTGTCCATGCATTAGAATATTAGAATGAATTACCTGCCCTAAGATGATAGCACTGTTCATATACAAAACATTTTAGTAGACTTTCAAAGCACATTAAGTATATGAATACTAACACTTTATTTAACTTAATACTTTAAAAAAGTATGTTGTAATCAAATTATAAAATTTTGTTTACTATCATTATAGAAAGCAAATATTCTTCAATTCCAAAACTAAAATGAAAAAAAGTACACTTAGAGGTCCAGATGCTTTTTTCAACCAATTAAAAATTATGATTGTTCTATGTTAAGATGCATAAAATTGGTACTTACTTTTGAAACTAAATCAATGTTAAATCTTCTGCCTTCTTTAATAATCTGTGAGTAAGTAATTCTGTTTTTCTTTGGTGTCTCTGTGTTGTCTTGGACTTTAGGCACATTTTCACTTGGTTCTTCTGTTGAACTTTTAGCATCACTATTTTCTTTCTCTCCTGGGGCTTCAGCATCATTGACTTCTGGTGAACTCTCTGGACCAGGGCACTGGCTTTGTTCTGCAGGTATTTCACAGCTCCCCATGCTTAATGACTCCACTGCAGTAGGAAGGCAAGAAGTCTCTGCAGCCTCGGCGGCCTCTGTGGACTGTGCAGATGTCACAGAAGCATGATTTTTCTGCAGTGCGCCAGCTTCTTCAACGTCTTTGTGCAAATCCTGACTAATAAGAAATTATAATAATTAATATCATGCTTCCAATAGTTCTATCATACTGTTACAATCTTACTGTTTGAAAATTTTCATAGCAAGTTTTATTCCTGGTATCCTTAATGTCTTAAGTTCAGGGTATGTATTGTTTCACATGACCCATACATTAAACCACCATCTGTTAAAGTTTCAATGCAACATGAAACATTAAGATATGAAATCCATAAAATATTTTAATATTAAGAGACCATAAACATGAATTTTTTGAGAATTAACAGCAGACAGTGGAATCTTCTTTTAAAAGCAAACCAACACAGTGTAATCTTCAAAATGAGCAAGTAGAGCTGTAAACCCCAACGCCATTGCTGATTAACTCTCGGAATGTACTCTCTAACCCCACAACATCCAGAGAGAATAGGATCTACTATCACGTTTGATCTAAAACTAAACTGACACACTGCAGGAGAGCCCAGCATTGTACCTGGGGCAGAGCAAATGCTCAGTAGTGGTAATTATCAAAGAGGAGTAACGTAAAGCTCTTTGGGCCTTATAGTATGACAGAGTACCGTGAGTCCAATGGGGAAAAGCTGACAAGAAAAAATTCAGTTTTTCTATTATTCTATGGTACCTACCAGGATCTTTTCACACTATTTCCTATTTACCCTTGATATTTATTCCTACACCGAAAGCTTCATTTCGAAAGTTATTACCATAGTAAGCATTTTTAGTCTAATGTTATCTTGAAGTAATGGACTCACATTTTGCTTGCCTATATTGTACATTTCTCTGCGACTACGTTCACTCTTCTCACTGAGCTGCCTTCTTGTTCAAGACCTGGTCCCAATGCCTTCTCTTGATATGTCTGTTAAGTAACATATGCTAACTGGTGTTAAAAATCTAACAGTAGCTCTTCCACCATCAAACCTAAATCCTACCTCCCCGACCCCTGCAAAAAATAGAACATTATAAATGGAGAGACTCAAGAAACTAAAAAAAAAAAAAGCATCCATAAGGTGCTATGACCTTCATATTAAGAAAAAAGGTATGGGCCACACACAATAGGAGAGAAAGAATCTTTTACCAATGCATATCCAATAAAGGACTGATATCCAAAATATATAAAGATTCAAGGCTAGATGTTCAAACAATCCAATTAAAAATGGAGAACAGATCGAAACAGATTCTTTTTTTTCCATCTTTATTACATTGGTATTTTATTTACATTGAGTGTTATTCTTCCGGTTTCTCTAGGCTTAACAACCGGTAACCCCTCCTTCTATGCATGCCCTCCCCATCCCCCCCATTACTGCCCTCCCCCAACAATCACGTTCACAGGGGTTCAGTCCTAGCAGGACCAAGGCCTTCTCCTTCCACTGGTGATCTTACTAGAATATTCATTGCTACCTATGAGGTCAGAGTCCAGGGTCAGTCCATGTATAGTCTTTAGGTAGTGGCTTAGTCCCTGGAAGCTCTGGTTGATTGGCATTGTTGTACATATGGGTTCTCGAGCCCCTTCAAGCTCTTCCAGTTCTTTTTCTGATTCCTTCAACGGGGTCCTATTCTCAGTTCAGTGGTTTGCTGCCGACATTCGCCTCTGTATTTGCTGTATTCTGGCTGTGTATCTCAGGAGACAACTACATCTGTCTCCTGTCGGCCTCATATTCTTTGCTTCGTCCATCTTTTCTAATTGCGTGGCTGTATATGTATGGGCCAAGCATGGGTGCCTGAATGGGTGTCTTCCTGTTTGTTCTAACCTTTGCTTCCCATTCCCTCCGGGTATTCTTTGCGAAACAGATTTTAATAGAGGAATTTAAATTGGCTGAGAAATGCTTAAATGTTCTACATCCTTAGAAATCAGGGAAGTGAAAATCAAAACTATGCTAAGATTGATCTTACACTTGCCAAAATGCCTGATATCAGTAACGTAAGTGACAGCTCATGTTGGCAAAGATGTGGAGCAAGGGAAACTCTCGTCCATTGCTGGTGGGACTACAAACTTTATAGTCACAATGGACATTAGTATGGTGGTTCTTCAGAAAATTGAGACTCAATCTACCTCAAGGTCAAGCTATATCACCCATGGATATATGCCCAAGGTCACTCCATACTACCACAAGGATACTAGCTCAACCATGTTCATTATGGTTTTGCCCATAATAGCTGAAACAAACAACCTAAATGCCCATCAACAGAAGAATAGGTAAACAAAATGTGGGACATTTACACAATGGAGTATCACTCGGCTGCTAAAAATGACATCATGAAATTTGCAAAGGGATGAAACTTAAAAAAATCATTCTGTGTTAGATAACTCAGACCTAGAAAGACAAACAGTGAATATATTCACTTAAAAGATGATATTAGCCATTAAGTAAATGATAAGTTCTCTGCAGAATCTGAGAGGCCATATAAAGAGAAGAGCTGTAGTGGGGATGCATGATGCATGGATCTTTCATGGAAGGAGAAATAGAAAAAAATTTCAGGTAGATTGGGGTTGGGTGAAGACAAAATGGGAAGGATGGGGGGATGGGACAGAGAGAGAAAAAAATGTGGGGAAAGATGGCTGAATCGGGGACAACTTGGAGGCAATGTGGAAACCTAGTACAATGGAAACTTCCTGGAATCTATAAGAACTTCCAGTAATAGAGAACATGGAGTCCGAACTGGCTATCTATTGTAGCCAGACAAGGCTCCCAATCACTGGACAGGGTGGTATTCAATTGAGTTGTTGGCTAAGGTAGTACTGTGGAGATCCCCCCAAAACCAAGGGTGATCCTAGGACAGAGGTATTTTTCTGCAAATTGACAGCAGGACCTTTGTTGAAGCCAACATCCACATAGTTCTTGAATGTGGAGTAGTAGACGGATGCCTGTATTCTAGTCTTGGTATGGGGAAGCACTTTCAAAGTTACTGAAAAAGAAATGTGGACACCAACCCAGCTACAAAACCTTCAACCTACAATCTGTCCTGCCTGCTAGATGTACTGGAGCAACTGTTGCACAGTGTTTGTAGGAGTAATCAGTATCTTATTTAACGTACAGCTCACTCCACAAGAGGGAGCCCATGCCTGACACTACTTGGATAGCCAGAGACCAGAGACTAAAAACATGACTGATAAAGAAATGATTCCTCATATTCTGCTATACTCATGGATCAGTATTTTGTCTAGTTATTGTCAGCGAAACTCTCTCCAGCAGCAGATGGGAGTGGATGGAGAGACCCACAGCCAGATAATATGCTGTGTTTATGTTGAAGGTCTCCATTGAGTCCTTCCCCTTGAAGCTTAGGGAATCAACAGAAGATGGGGAAGAATGACTACAGGAGTGACACTAGGAGAACGTGTCCACTGAATCAACTAAATAGGACTCACATTGGCTCATACAGACTGAAACAGCAAGCATGGTCTGTACCAGGTCTTCTGTATATATATTATGGATGTTAGCTTGCTAGTTTTTGTAGGATTCTTAAGAGTGGGAGTAAGTATATCTCTAACTCTTTTGCCTATGCGTGGATTCTTTCCTCCTGTGGGGTTGCCTATTTTGCCTTGTCTTACTGTATTTTGTTTTGTCATGTTTGGCTGTTGTCTCTTAGAGGCTTGCTGAGGCTTTGATGAGAGATAGAGGCGGAATGGATCTGGGGAAGAGGGGAGTTGATGGGGTGGGGGTGGGGTTGGAAGGAGTGGACAGAAGGGAAACTGTCAGGATATATTACATGAGAGAAGAATCTATTTCCAATAAAAAATAAAATGCCATCAAATGTATTGTCAAAAATGTAGTGATAACTTTAATGAAATTTAATTTAAAAGCAACTGATATCTTTAATGTTACAGCAAGACTTTTCCTAAGTAGGTAACAATAGTGGAGAAAGGACATAAGTTCTAGTGCCTCATGTCATCACTTGAGAGATCCTAGGCAAGACCCTTAATATCACATAAACTGCTCACCTGTAAAATAGGTGTAAGTCTATTTACAATGCCTTTCCTAGTAGAGTTATAAGATGAACTAACTTATGTAAAAAGTATTCAAGAAACTCAAAAAGGTTAAACATAAGGTAGATATTAAATGTCAAGTTTTGTGAAACTGCCTTTAGGTCAAAAGAAAAACCTCAAAACTTGTACCTACATTGTCTCACATGATGGAAAATCTGACCATAAAGTGCACAAAAATACCATTATAGTTAACATTAAAAGCAAAGAGCTAGCAGTTAAGATGTCCTGTTTTCAAGTCTGTTGCTAGGAGACAATTCTGATCAGCATTATTGGGGAGAACATATCTCTTTGGTTTAGATGAGATAATCCATCATGGCAGGAAGTCAGGAACATACGGTAGGAACCTGGAGGTCTGCATCGAAGCAGCGACTAAACAAATATTGCGTACCGGATTATTTCCTCTAGCTATCTTAGCTATCTTTCTTTTTTTGTATTTTTCTAATTTTTCAGTTCAAATTCTTATTCCCTCCCAGTCTCACCTCTTTTGACTATTCTCATTTATACTCTGCCTCCACCAAAACTCTAAACTCCCTGGGGCCTCCAGCGTCTCTGGTTAAGTGCATCTTCTTCTTGACTGAACCCAGACCTTATCCTGCTGTATATGTGTCAAGGGCCTGATATCAGTTGCTGTAATATGCCTGGTTGGTGGCTTAGTGTCTGAGAGATCTCAGGGGTCCAGGTTAGTTGAGACTGCTGGTCTTCCTACAGGGTTGCCCTCCTCCTCAGCTTTCTCCAGCTTTTCCCTAATTCAACTGGAGGGGTCAGAGTTTCTGTTCATTGGTTGGGTGTAGATATTTGCATCCGACTCATTCTGCTGCCCCTGTTTGTAAGCACACCATATCAGTTACCTTTCTTAAGTAGCTCTGAAAATCTGCATAAGGACTGCATTGCTCACAGTGAACTCAGTCCTTCTGGTATTTGCAGTTATGAAAACAACCCATAGACCCACAGGCCAACCTGTTGAGTCAATTTCTCAGTGTTGGAGTCTTTCCTCAATTGATTCTAGTTGTTGCAAAACTGATGAAGATTAAACAGCACTAATGTATAATTTTCAAGTATAATGACTTGAAAAAAACAAAACAAACCAGGGTTCCAATGCCATTTCTAGCCTCTCCAAAGTGTCTGCAGTACCAGCTCCAGAGGATCCAACGCCCTCTTGTGAAAGAACCCAGACATGTGACATACACTCACAATACCATACACATGAATAAAGATTAATATTTAAAATCTTGAAAAATTAAAAGTCATGATAAAAATGTGATTTGTATGTTTTCCACAGTAATGTTCACATGTCTGAATTTGCTTGAAAAATCAATAAAACTAAAGGCGACAACTTTTAGCAAATGTTCCATGTCTAAAGATTAAGCTAAGAAGTGACAGGATAATTAATTACACTGCACAGATAAGATAGAATATGGCAACTTCCTTTATTACAGACTATGATGAGAACAGCATGAAAATTGAGCATAGCAACTGATTTACTCAGTGTCTATCTCATACATTAAGTAAAAGAGGTATTATGAGGTAAAGGAAATCCATTATCCAGTGCTAGACAATCTGAAAGCTGAAAGTCAAAACATTTCATTAACGGTATAATCAATGGATGAGTAAATCTAATACTGTGGGGACTGTATAAGGAAAGAATTACTCTTTTGGAATTTGTCTTACACTGACAAAGTACTAAGTCACAATGTTTTCAACATCACAAGCTGGTGAAGTTCCTAGTTCTACAGGAAACATAGAAGCATTAAAATATACTACTACTCCCAATTTTTGCTGAAATTCCAAGTATTTTTGGAGTTCCACCAAGTGTAAGGTTGATATCTAAACGTAATCAAGAACTAGAAACTCCTAAATACCCACATAATTACTCAGTAAAGAAAATTCCTTTAACCAAAAGGACGATAATCCCATGAAATTTAAAACCTTACATTGTGGTTCATATATAAGCAGCATTTTGTAAAAAGATATTCTACTGCCAAAAAACTTTAGAATAACAGTTCAATTTTAGTAACTCAAATGTATTTGAAAACCATAAAAATGTATCTGCTAGATAAAAGACAGTGGATTATAAGCCCTCAAAAGAGGCTTTTAATTATAAAATACTAAAATGATTTTAACATACGAAGGAAAAAAATCAGCATCATTAGTTTTGTAAAATTTTTACTATCAAAGTAGATTACACAAAGTAAGCCTAATATCACTTATAATGCCAATTTGAACCTCAAGGGCCATTATAGAGGAACTGTACTTTTTTAAAATTTATCCTTACTACAAAATGCTGACTGCTTTATATAAATGCATTTGCTTTAATAATTGTCGAAATGTATCTGTAACTTAAGGAGCTTGGAGATATTAATTCTATTGTTATCTAATATCATTCATCAATTAATGGTAATAAACAGGGGGCACTTCCAAATGAATATGCCATAATCCTTTACATAAGTTAAAAAACAAAAAGGCAAATCCCAACCAGCTAGTTAATTTTTTCAGTACAGGTGCTCCCTATTTTTCACCTTTTGTACATTTTCTTCCCCAATACAGCATATTGTAGAAAGTGTGTTCTTTTACTTTTAGCTATATATTTTGTTCTAAGGACGTCCATTTTGATTTGCATGGTTTATTATACTTTCTGTCTCTTTATTTCTAAAATACATAAATATTCTATGACTATGCAAAAGAATTACAGATCAGACTATACAAACTGTTCCAGAAAAATAGATTAATTTTGAATTTCTCCATATAATATATAGTAGAAATGTCTCCAGTTTTGTCCAATTTAAATGTGTTTTTGAACTCTATAGAATATAACTAAAGTATCAGCCTTTCCTTACATCTATCCCACAACAAAACCTCATGGGGTTACACTCTCTCGGGGTTGGGGATTTAGCTCAGTGGTAGAGCGCTTGCCTAGCAAGCGCAAGGCCCTGGGTTCGGTCCCCAGCTCCAAAAAAAAGAAAAGAAAAAAAAATACGATTCTCTCCACCTGTACCATCTGTCCTTGATTTGAATGGGGCATATTCCCCATCTACATGTTACCACTACATGTATTTGAACTGGTGGCTTCTAAGGCCAGATCGATGTGTAGGTCTTCTGTGTACCTTAAAATCATAAGAATTCACAGCTGAGGAATGCCGAATGGCTGAGAAACACCTAAAGAAATGTTCAACATCTTTAGTCATAAGGGAAATGCAAATCAAAACAACCCTGAGATTTTACCTCACACCAGTGAGAATGGCTAAGATCAAAAACTCAGGTGACAGCAGATGCTGGAGAGGATGTGGAGAAAGAGGAACACTCCTCCATTGTTGGTGGGATTGCAGACTGGTAAAACCATTCTGGAAATCAGTCTGGAGGTTCCTCAGAAAATTGGACATTGAACTGCCTGAGGATCCAGCTATACCTCTCTTGGGCATATACCCAAAAGATGCCCCAATATATAAAAAAGACACGTGCTCCACTATGTTCATTGCAGCCTTATTTATAATAGCCAGAAGCTGGAAAGAACCCAGATGCCCTTCAACAGAGGAATGGATACAGAAAATGTGGTACATCTA